>NC_079229.1:24388124-24583124 GCF_029633865.1 Lampris incognitus | reverse complement strand
AGTTATCCAACTTAATGGAATATGTACATTCACCCTTTTGCCAGTGTAAAGCTCAGTGATGCCCACCCACCCACCTTAGACACAACTTGGCACACTGATTTTCTTGTAGTGGTACAGTTCTTTGTAATTGGCTGCTGTTACTTTTTCAGATTCTTAGTCGTCCTTCAGACATCATACTCTATTAAAGGTGACTCAGTTAGATATTTGACAAACTGTGATGTGTCCTGCAAACTGTTGCAAAAACAAAATTCCAATCAGGTGGCGCTTTTCTGGGTAAAGTTATAATTTAACTGTCTAATCTTCTCCATCTTATAGTACCAGTTACTGATGGTGTAATCTGTCTGGTGGAGCCTTCTGCCATAACAGACCTCCATGCAGTTGTAAGTACTCCTAATACTCCATACATATTTCACAATGGGTCAGAGTAGAGCACAAAAATTGTTAATTTTCATTACAGGAGGACGATGAAGACACCTGGTCAGCTGCCACAGAGAGGGGAGATACAGAGAGGCCTATTGAGGTTCACACCTTAAAACTAACATCTAACAGCTGATGATAGTGTTGCACCATAATAAAACTTGTACCTTATTTTTCTCTAACAGAGCAATGCTGGAAATTACAATACAGGAGAGGGTGCATCCAGCTCCACAGCACAACTCGCCTCAGTAAGATGTTGTTCAGCATTGGCCCATGACTTGCAATGAAACTCACAGGGGGTTCAAACCCCAGTTGGGATGAGTCTCCAGCGAGAGTCTGTGGCATTAGACTCCTAATGCTATACAAGCCAACTACCCCTCAGATATGCGGATTAAAGCGTCTGCTAAATAAATGAAAGTAAATCTGGCACTGTGAAATTCAATGTCATTTTTTGTGTTCCTATACAGTTCCCTGTGAAACAGCTGCTCAAGGTGTACTTAGAGAAACAAATTGAAAAATCTGATTTAGAAATGGACCACATAAGGCTGCAGCTTGAAAGGACAAAAATAGAAATAGAGCTGCTGGAACATCAGTTAAAAGGGAGTTAGGTGCCCACAGGTGGATGATTTTACTTGTTTGAACAACATAATATTGTACGGCATTTGTACTTGCAGGAAATAAAGACTTCATAAAAGGAAGGCGTATTTATGGGGAGACACTGGGGAGGTGATGGGGAAACAGAAATGATGGTGCCATATTGTGTCTCTGACTGCTCTTCCGTCTCGTGAGTCAGCGGGGTGGTCAGGATCGTTATCGGGATTGTTCACTGGTTGAGTAGGACATTGTTTTTCTATAACTGTGGTGATGTTGTGGAGAATCACACATGCCACAATAAAGTCACATGCCCTTTCTGGGGTGACCCTGGGCCTGCAAAGGCACTGGAACCGGGTCTTGAGCATCCCAATGGTCCTCTCTACCCTGGCTCGTGTTCTGCAGTGAGTCAAGTTATAACGTTGCTGCAGGCCGGGCTCAGGATCAGGGTAAGGGGTCAGTAAATAAGGCTGGCAGGGGTACCCTTCGTCACCGAGCAGGTAACCATGGAACTCTCCTATGATAATACGAGGATACCGTTTAAAATTTCAGTTGCAATAGCAGGAAACAAAACATTGAATATAATAGGATATGTAATGTATGTAGGATATATAATAGGATATAATATGGTGGCAGGGTGGCGCAGTGGTTAGTGCAGTCGGTTCACAGCAAGAAGGTCCTGGGTTCGAACCCTGGGGTTGTCCAACCTTGGGGGTCATCCAGGGTCATCCTCTGTGTAGAGTTTGCATGTTCTCCCCATCCATATCTGCGTAGGTTTCCTCCGGGTGCTCCGGTTTCCTCTCACAGTCCAGACATGTACGTAGGTCAGGTGAATCAGCCTTACTAAATTGTCCCTAGGTGGGAATGTGTCGGCCCTGTGATGGCCTGGCAGTCTATCCAGGGTGTTTCCCCACCTGCCACCCAATGACTGCTGGGATAGGCTATAGCTTCCTGCAACCCTAATTGGGATAAGTGGCTTGGCTAATGAATGAATAATAGGATATAGCTTCATACATAAACTCATCGCGGGCAAATCTAGCACTCTGGCCACTTTGCTTCCACGTTGCTGATGATGTGGCCTGCATCACGTATGATCTTCACAGTGCAGAACAGTAATTAGCTGCAGTAGCTGTCTTGTGAAGTATCTTTCATTGGGAATGCTAAAGGATACTATTTAGGCATACCTGCACATTAATACTGTGGAAAGACTTCCTATTCACATAATCGCCTTTATTTACTGAAGGAGCTGTGGTAGGAATATGAGTGCCATCTATGCAGCCAGCTTCATACATTTTCCCCTTTAGGCTGCTGCCGTTAGGGGTCGCCACAGCGGATCATCTGTTTCCATCGCTTCCTGTCCTCTGCATCTTCCTCTGTCACACCAGCCACCTGCATGTCCTCCCTCACCACATCCATAAACCTCCTCTTTGGCCTTCCTCTTTTCCTCTTCCCTGGCAGCTCCACATTCACTATCCTTCTCCCAACATACCCAGCATCTCTCCTCCGCACATGTCCAAACCATCTCAATCTTGCCTCTCTTGCTTTGTTTCTGAAACCGTCTCAAAAGCTTCATCCTAAATAAATAAATTATTGCTTAGACTGATACCTGCAATTCTGTGGAATTATTCTTTTAATGAGTCTTGTGAGTCTGTGACTTGGGAACACCACAATAGTGTACAGCAAATGTTTCAGTGCAAGAGTCACATTTCTAACAGCCTGATCAGCATCACTAATAGTATATAGTAAACTTCCATTGGCAAAAAAATGAAGTGCAACACAAAGAATGGATAAAAATGTCAATTTGGGATAGAGCTTCAGATGGACACACAACACCGACACCTCATGTCACACCATATATGTGAACAACCCCTTCAATGAGAAACGTGCCTTCTTGTACTGGGACAGAAATGTGAAATATGCATTTTTTATTATTTCAGACAGATTGGCTCAGCAGTGAAATGCAGGCGGTTTCTATTTTGTTTGTTTTTTAATCAGAGGGAATTAACATATGTCATAATATATGCTGGAGTCTTCGTTGAACCAAAATTTGTATAGACTCTGTGCTTAGCTTCCTGCCCAGTGTGTGAAGCACTGCATGGTATCTTTTCTCTTACCTCCCTCATGCAAGTTGAAGCATTGCCAACCTGTAATTCTCTCCTCTCCAAAGTATCGCCACGCTGACATCAACTGAAACAAGTCCATCCCTCCTGCCTCTGGAGGCTGGCTGCCAAATGATTCCATTAGCGTGTCTCTGGAGGAACTAGGCCAAGCAATAATGTTGCCGTTCTTTGCAAGTCAGATGGGAGAGCGTTGGTGCAACAAGGCACCACTAAGAGTCACATTAGGGCTGCGATTCAATCAAAAAAAAGTGTGGACAAGTGATACTTTGGAACAAACAGACATCTCCAATGTAAAAGTCCCACTTTTTTTCTTAATGCTTGCTAACATAAAAAAAAAAAGCATTGCGGCTAAATGAAATTGCTAGGGAAGAAATACAGAGAATATTTTGCTCTTTTAGACCCTTGAACGTTGCAAGGGATGTTATGGCAACTTGTTGGCTGAAAGAGTTTTGTATTGCATTACACTGATTTTGATCCACTGTAAGATGTGAACTGACAGCAGCACAAAAGCAGGACAGAAATAAAACCACCCTTCGTACCTTCGCATAAATGAGCATATAAGAATCTTAAAAGGGGTTGGTTTCCATAATTGAGTAAGATCATTGCACTGTAGGCGTGCAGGCCTTTGGCTCAATTGGTTTATTAGTAACCAAGACTACTTATCAAACCCCAGCGATGAAGTTCTTCCCGGTAATTAACTGCTAATTAAAAAGGCCTCTGACCAACACATTTTAGACAGATGTGCTAGATTAATAATGCTAACAAATAAGCATGCATGGCTGCAAAAACACACCAGCAGACATGTATGCTTGCACATGCATGTGTGTGCATATATACATGTATACATGTACTGAAGACATATGCACACAAACACATGTACACACTCACACAAACATGCACACACACAAGTATGCATCCTCAATGTCATGACCTCATGTAAACAGCTCCAGCTTGTGCACTGAATGTGATTACACTAGACCCATGAGCTGATGGTGAAGTCTAATTTCAGGACCACACTATTCCCCTGAAAGCAGTCACCATTAATTCATTTTAGTGAGCCTGCAAAATTCATTATGCAATATAGATTTCCCCTAAATTTATGGCCTTTTTAAGATAGCACATGATTATTTTGGCACACGTTAATATGATAAATCACCATTGCGCCATTGGCTGGCTTTAGATTGACCCTCTTATGTGAACCTGATCTCATGCTTCATCCTGATAAAAAGTTTTCCATTCCAGGGAATCCTGCCAGATCATCTCTGGGCTGGATCTATGACCGAATTAAGTTCAACCGACGAATGACTCTATCGCTGGCTTTCACAGCAACCGAGAGAAAATCCAGCAGTAAACTCAGTCATTCCAGTGTGATCGGGCAGCTGCTCTGAGGAGCTGGACTTACTGGGGAATGGCAACGGTCGGAGTATGAGGCGGTCACAAGGGGCTTTCTCATTGAGCTGTCGAAGCAACAGAACATTGCACAGTGACGTTACAAGTGCATGATAAATGAATAGATACACTAGCCTATGCACATGCTGAGGAAAACTGCTGAGGAAGCGCAAGAGTTTTAATGTCAGCAAAGTCATTTTAACGGTAGCGTAAGTCACTCGTTTAATATGTACTCACCTTCAATATCTCATCCTGGTACAATGCGCCCACCATCAAAAACAAAACAAGACTCTCGGACAACCAACCAGGCCAGTATAACTGGCTCAGTCCAATCTCCACGATCTGAGTTGGGCATCCGGTCAGTTACTGAGAAAGCCACTCTCATTACACAGGACCCCTCTCATCCTCTCCACCAGTTCCCTCAGTTATTCCCATCAGGCCGCCGTTGTAAAGCAGATCACCTACAAAAAGTCCTTCATTCCCTCAGCTATAGGTACCCCGAACATTTTTAAAATAAGCACTTTATCCATTCCACAAAGCGCTAAATGACTTGTCTTTCTAACCACTCTTTTAACCTTTCTCCATTGTCAGTTGTTCATTTTTTAACCTTTTTATTCTTGTGCCTTTTTATTTTGTCTGTTTTTTTGTCATCATGTATTGTGTTGTCTGATGTATGAGCCATGTCGAAGAACTTCTGTTACATTGAGACAGACAATACAGGTTCTTGAATCTTGAATCAACATACATACTGCGCAAGGTGCACACTGTATGTCTGTCTGTCTGCTTGCCTGTCTATCGCTCCGTCTGTCTGTCTGCTTGCCTGTCTATCTACCTGCCTGCCTGTCCATCCATCCATCTGTCTGTCTGCCTGTCTGTCTACCTGCCTGCCTGTCTTGTCTGTCTGCCTGTCTATCTACCTGCCTGTCTGCCTGCCTGCCTGTCTGTGTCTTTCTGTCCATCCGCCTGCCTGTCTGCCTCCCTGTCTGTCTGTCTGTCTTTCTGTCCGTCCGCCTGCCTGCCTCCCTGTCTGCCTGCCTGCCTGTCTGTCTGTCTTTCTGTCAGTCAGTGTGTTAGCAGCCACAGCTGTTGGCCTCAAACGCGGCAACATGTTGATAATAATGCTGATAATGAAGCTGCAGCAATCAGAACATGAAAACAGAACCATAACAGCATTACAAGACAACAACAATACAGTAACAAGGCATAAATCAGTGGGGGGAAGGTGAGCTAGAGAGAGACGGGTAACACGGTAAGAAGGGATGAGTCTGATGTTTTCACAACAGGTGTTGGGACCAGCAGCAGAGAGCTAATGCCACATGCATATGTATTCAGGGCACACTTGTTCAGAGTCAAGTCTGATTTTTGCTCTGCTCTAAAGGGAGAGCCTGGGGGAATAGACTGACACACAAGCTTTTCTCTCATCTGTACTCCTGCACTTTTGCCAGTGGCATGCTGTGTCTGATGGTGAATACCTTAAAGCGATGTTTGCATGAACCTAACCGAGAAATTATTATTTCTGTGTGAAGGAGAGTGGTTGGGGACAATGGCGAGTGGGGGCGGTGGCGTGGGTGCCTTTGTGCTGAGAATACCAGTGAAATACAACAGGGAGACATATTAGATTTTATGCATTACTAGCTCCATTATGCCGAGGACTGGTAACACGACATATTTGTGTCCAAATCACAACCGCTCTCACTACATGCACATGGTAAAATGCACCGGCCGACAGTCGGGATACAAATAGGCTGTATTTTTACATACATTTTCCTTGGCGGAGATGGCGCTTATGACCAGGTCAAGAGACAGACGTGTCGCTGCAGGCAGTTTCTCATAATTTCCCATTAAAGACGTGTGGTAATGCGCAGATCACGAAAACCATTAAACAATCTTGACTAAGTTTCTAATGATATCATATGCAAATAAGTGACTGTATTAAATGAACATGACATGAACAAAGTCCAGCTAGATTTAAGTGACATTTTTGTCAAAATCCTGCAACTCCAACCGTATCCAGTCCAGTTACGCCTCTTCAGTTAGTATAAATGTTAAGAAGCCCAAAGATTCTGAAGTGTTCCCATAACATCTGAGACTACCGGTTACTGTAAATGTCATATATCAGTGGCTGTTACACCGATGCCTGCATCCTAAAACCAAAAGGTGAGAAAATTTGAAATAAATTACCAGAAATATTTCAGATTTTGAGCTTAATGAATATGCACACTGAATTATTTTAAAAAAAAAGAAGAAAAGTTTAACAAAATAATGGACACATGGGGCGTCCAGGTAGCACAGCGGTCTATTCCGTTGCCTACCAGCTGTTCGAATCCCCATGTTACCGCTGGCTTGGTCGGGCGTCCCGACAGACACATTTGGCCATGTCTGTGGGTGGGAAGCCGGATGTGGGTATGTGTCCTGGTCTCTGCACTAGCACCTCCTCCGGTCGGTCGGGGCGCCTGTTCAGGGGGGAGGGGGAACTGGGGGGAATAGCGTGATCCTCCCACGCGCCACATCCCCCTGGTGAAACTCCTCACTGTCAGGTGAAAAGAAGCAGCTGGCAACTCCACATGTATTGGGAGGAGGCACGTGGTAGTCTGCAGCCCTCCCCGGATCAGCAGAGGGGGTGGAGCAGCGACCGGGACAACTCGGAAGAGTGGGGTAATTGGCCAGGTACAATTGGGTGGGGGGGGGGGGCGATCCAGGAAACAAATGGGACAAACCTCAGGGAGCGCATCAGAGGAGGGATCCTTCCTGCAGGCACGTGGTAGTCTGCAGCCCTCCCCGGATCGAAAGCGGGGGTGGAGCAGCAACCGGGATGGCTTGGAAGAGTGGGGTAATTGGCTGGGTACAATTGGGGAGAAATGGGGGGGGTATATTATGATCCATTTATAAGGGTTTAGCGTCGCATCAATATTTGATATACTTCTAAAATGTTTAAAAAACAAAGATTTGAGGACGTTCCTGATGCATCCCGACATATGGTACATGTCTTTCTCTTGCTTCAATGTCAACAAACATAAATTGGAAATGTGAATTGCTTGTGATGTGAAATGTAAATTGATGGCAAAAAAAAGAAAAGATAAATATAAAACCGTGTGGTTATCAGATGCTGTAATTCCTGAGGTTAACATTTTACGGGGGAAAAAAAATCAGTTCCTCTCCCAAACCCAGATTAGTGAGTGACGTGTCCTGTCCGTGTGGCTCAGGAGCAGGTATGGCTGCCCACACTGTCTGAAAAACAGCCTGTGTGCATTCAAACTACATTCAGATGACCGGGGGAAAGTTGATCGGCTTGTCCGTCCTGTTGACAACCTTGACAGATTACTGTATGTTGTGGGGGGACAGCGCTGCATTTCACCTATTAATGCACCCATGTCTGTATCCTGTAAGGGCTCGGTCAGCATCTGCAAACACACCAAAATCTACAATACCGAGAGACAGATTATATGCACTTTTTTTCTCTCTCTCTCTCTTCAAAACCTTAATTTTCACACTGGTATGTATGAGACCTCACAGAAAAACCAGAATAGACAGAAAAGATAATGTCACAACGATCCCCCGAAAGTAAGGAAACCACCCTTCCTCTTAAAGCTGCTTCAATAACAGAGTCCACTGACACGTCCTGAGCGCTCGAGCAGGAGCAAAAGAGACAAAGTTAAGATTATTTCAGAAGAAATGTCATAGCTGTTCTACATGTACAGTTCAAAAGCTATTTTTTCAAATCATGAGACTATCCAACCACACATTGGATAAAACGGAAGTTAGGTATAAGGGCATTTGCAAAGGGACTAAACATTTTTTTATTGCTGCAATACTTATCCTCAAAGGTCGCATTTTTCTAACCTTAGCATCAGGAAATCATGACTAAGGGATACATTAGGGTCAAAAGCTTTCCAGTTACATGTATGACTCAATCTGAAATTGCTGAAATTTGTGACTCTTCTGCCCTATGTGAACCGTTATCCATCTTGACTGTGGAGTCAGGTTACATAATAGTAAAGGGTATCTTTATCATGGGGCGGCACAGTGCATGGCGCAGTGGTTAGCGTGGTCGCCTCACAGCAAGAAGGTCCTGGGTTCGAACCCCGCTGTCGTCCAACCTTAGGGGTCATCCCAGGTCGTCCTCTGTGTGGAGTTTGCATGTTCTCCCTGTGTCTGCGTGGGTTTTCTCCCACAGTCCAAAGACATGCAA
The DNA here is from genome assembly GCF_029633865.1 of Lampris incognitus. Classification (NCBI taxonomy): domain Eukaryota; kingdom Metazoa; phylum Chordata; class Actinopteri; order Lampriformes; family Lampridae; genus Lampris; species Lampris incognitus. Next base: position 24,574,418 of record NC_079229.1, on the reverse strand, counting down.
GTCAGGTGAATCAGCCATGCTAAATTGTCCCTAGGTGTGAATGTGTGTCGGCCCAGTGATGGACGGGTGGCCTGTCCAGGGTGTCTCCCCACCTGCCGCCCAATGACTGCTGAGATAGGCTCCAGCATCCCGCGACCCTAATTAGGATAAGTGGCTTGGATAACGGATGGATGGATCTTTATCATGGTTGGAGACAATCTCCAGTCTCCGTATATTGCTGTTGAATTTTTTTGACCGCGTTGGATGAAGATTAGTACAGCAGCAAAAATATACATGTTGGAAATGACTACAGCAGGAAAATAGACTGCAATGTGATGCTGATGTGGCCTTGCTTCTGTTGGACAGACAATCCATGTTATTATACAACAGTGCTGGGATTTGATGTAGTCTGTAATACATTAGACTGCCTGCACTGGCTTTGGCTGAAGGATACCATTTTAACAAGGGTGGGAAAGGTTTACTGCTGAGTGATATGGCACACGAGTGACAATGTTTGCTACACCTTGTTAGTCCGATTACATCAGCCAGCAGGTCTATTTCCTGCTGCCTCCTACATTGAACTACGTCAGAACAATATCCTTGTCTGCCCATCAGAATCGCCGCATCGTCAGCATATATCAAATGGACAAAATGAGAAAAGTCACCGATTGCAGCTCTAATGGTAATTTCCACAAACACTCATCAATACGCCATGTGTAAAACGGCGAACTTGTTTTTTTGACGTTGAGTACAAAGAAAGCTGCTATTGCTGTAGTACCATCATCTACTTTCATTTGCTGGGGGGCTGCACAGGTCTTGCTGCATAAGGCTATGAATAAGATATTGTATATGAGACCACGAGATTAGTTTTAATCTCACTTTAAGACTAAATATATATATATATATATCCGTTAAGTTAATGCATGGGATTTTGAGCAGTGGTCAGGAGGGAGAGAGAACGAGGTGTGGTCCAGCTGGTCAATGAGGCTAAACTACGCCCGGTAAACCTTTTATTCATGTATGCTGTGAGTGTGTGTGTGTGTGTGAGTAGACTCAGGGATAGGTCTACGGACTGAATACTAAACTGGGATATATACAATATATGGAACCAAGCAAACTCTGTATTGGACTTTTGTTTACATCTTTTGGAAAAGGAGATTTTGAAAGTTCCTCTATTGAGTTTTACGCCTCTCTTTCCCCCGACGGATGAAACGAGCTGCTGCCTTCAGTGGGTGCAGCGCATTTATTTATTCATTTATTTTCACAGAAACGACTCTTTGCCCTGATTGGCTGCCTGAATAAAGAGTGATAAACTGCACTGGGCTTGCAGACAGGAGCCGTTCAGGGGTGAGCTTATGCAAATAAACAGGTCCATAATAATTAGTTGTTCTCACTGAATCCCATGCGTGAGGCGTAAAGTCAATTCTTACGGGCTTGATCTGTCCAGTGATTTTTTTTCTCCCTGCACACGTTCAGGCTGAAATGCAAGCGTAATAATAATATGTTTCACCAGCGCATTCATATTGCTCCACCCTTGCCAAAACTATGCAAATTCTGTTCTTCTGAACAGGCCTGCTTCAAGACTTCAACTGAAAGGAAAAACAAATTTGCAGAGTCGATTTCTGTTATTATGTTGTCGGTAACAAATGAAGTGTAGTGCAGAGTGCTCCCCTGAGAGTACCCAAACCTTAACCTTTACAAGTATATCGGGAGTTCTCCGCCGGTCAATGGACTCTGCAACAGGACAAGGTCACATTATACCGCAGTTGGCTACCTGCTAGAGTGTGTTTCAGATCACAGCTTATATACATGTTCTGTTCCATATTAACGCCTCAGACGGTTTTCCCTTTTTCTCTTGCTTTGTCTCTTGCACAACTCATTTTCAAGCTACATTTGGGCGCAGTATTATAGCAAGATATGGCTAATTTTCCAATATGAAGGCCGCTCATCTCATGCAGTCACAAATCCATCTCTACAGATGCACTATAATATTCTCTCGATACATAACCAGACTTCTGCTTTGATGGGTTTTAAGGGTGGTTTTACCTGGTTATCATTTCACGGCTGATGGGGTGTGTTTATCCGTGGGTGCTGTGTTCTGGGTTGAGCGGGGTCTTCCCTCTTTTTCCACTCGCGCTACATTTTCAAAAGAGCACATGGAAATACTGACTTCAAAACACTGTAAATGCAGCTGCATTTTCGTAAAGAAAAAGAAAATCTTGAGTCATGGCAGTGTTTCATGGTTGTGCAAAATTTGACGCTTACTCAAAAAAAATTTAAAAAAAAAAAAACGAGAAAAAAACCTTAAGTAAAAAAAAATCTCAAAGTGTTTCTCCAGCTGCACACAGATCTTTCTATTGAGTGCTACCACAACATCTTTTCAGCAAATCATTAAAATAGATGCTCTGGTTAATGTTCACGGAAACAGTGGCAAGTGGAGATCACACTGGCCTGGCCCATCTACCTTAACCTTTTTGTGAAAGGTTTCCTTTGGGCACAGGTCCCGACCCAGTTTCCCCTACCACCTCTTGGGTTGACACAATCTTAAATTTTCAAAGAAGTGACTGAATTACTGGTAAGACTTGTGAATAATGCAGGCAGGATGTCAGCAACCTGGAACAGAGAGGGCTTTCTGCTGAGAACAGCAGGTCCATTTCATCATAGCGGCACAAGGAACAAGAAAGACATTGGGGTGGGTGCTCAACTCAAAGACAAATAGGGCACATTTAAACACGCATGCATATGTGTAGGGGGTATACTTGCATGTGTATGTATGTGTCCATGTCTTTGAGAGAGAGAGCGAAAGAGAGAGAGAGAGCGAGAGAGAGAGAGAATAGCGTCCTAGGGGATATTACCTGCAGAATATGGTAGTAAGTGCACTTTACTGACACAAGAAGGCACATTTGTGAGTCCCCTGCATTGCAAATGAAAGGTAAATTGTTTTAGTGGCGTGCAAATCCGTACAATGCCGGGGCGGGTTGGTCACTGTGAGTAAAGAATTCAAGAGCAGCAATTACTTACATGTCTCTCTCTCTCTCTCTCTCTCTCTCTCTCTCTCTCTCTCTCTCTCTCTCTCTCTCTCTCTCTCTCTCTCTCTCTCTCTCTCTCTCTCTCTCTCTCTCTCTCTCTCTCTCTCTCTCTCTCTCTCTCTCTCTCTCTCTCTCTCTCTCTCTCTCTCTCTCTCTCTCTCTCTCTCTCTCTCTCTCTCTCTCTCTCTCTCTCTCTCTCTCTGCAAGACCCAGTCCGGAAGTCAAACCAAAACTCTCTTCTGTGACATCATTCCCATGTACGTCTTGGTGCTCCGCCACCAGCAATGAACAGGAGACTGACTTTACGGAGTAATGAAATGTTTATCACCACGTCTGAATAGTTTTCGCATGACTTGTAGTGTAATCAGCTTGAGTTTACCTGTTTAATTACCAGAAAGGTACACATGTGGTGTCAAACAACCGTACCGAATACTTCCAAAATCATAATTTTAACCTTTTTCAGTCGGAAATTATGGCAAGTTTGCATTGGAGTGTGTGTGTGTGTGTGTGTGTGTGTGTGTGTGTGTGTGTGTGTGTGTGTGTGTGTCCTGCCTCATCTTTGGCTCTAAAAGTCCCCAGTGAACCTTATTAAATGCCGGCTTTACTGTCATATATAGTATATATATATATATAAATATACGACATACACTATAAGGATCCAGTTGAATATTTAATGACCCGAGGAATTCCCTTTGACAGGCATTACCCGGGGAAGGGGGCGGGGGTTTGGAGAGCCTACATGATGACGCCTGCTGCCGACAGCTTCTGTGCCTCCTTATCTTAACTTCAGCTGCCATTTGCCTCGAAGACGGATGCCTCACAGACATTTGCATATGACGCCCGCAGGCCGAGACTCAAGTACTGTGATTGGGCCCCGTGAGGCAATACTAAAAGGTGCTTTTTACATGAAATGCAATTCAGATAACAACAAAGTATTGTGATTCACTGCAGTTTGGACGTCCTGATTGATGTACTTCAGTTAATAACTTCTTTGCAGACTGGATAAGAACATTTTTGGGTAGAAATCTTAATTCAAGGCGTCCGGGTAGCACAGCGGTCTATTCCGCTGCCTACCAACACAGGGATCGCCGGTTCGAATCCTCGTGTTACCTCCGGCTTGGTCGGCGTCCCTACAAGACACAATTGGCCATGTCTGCGGGTGGGGAGCCGGATGTGGGTATGTGTTCTGGTCGCTGCACTAGCGCCTCCTCTGTTCGTCGGGGCGCCTGTTCTGGGGGGAGGGGGAACTGGGGGAATAGAGTGATCCTCCCACGCGCTACGTCCCCCTGGCGAAACTCCTCACTGTCAGGTGAAAAGAAAGCAGCTTGCAACTCCACATGTATCGGAGGAGGCATGTGGTAGTCTGCAGCCCCCCCCCCGGATCGGCAGAGGGGGTGGAGCAGTGACCAGGGCGGCTCAGAAGAGGGGGATAATTGGCCAAGTACAACTGGGGAGAAAAAAGGGGGGGGCATCTTAATTCATCATTCACTGTTTCTTCAACATAGAGGGTTGCTGATGATGTAATAAATTGGTCTGAACAGGGTTACCCGGTATCTTTTAAAAGTATTATAAGTATACATTTGTTTGGAGTTTGTGTTAACAATAATTCAAGTGTCGCTGTCACATTTTGATTCATTTCAACCGGAGGATCTCTTGTTTCAGGCCAAAACGTTTGAAATACTACTTTGGCAAAGCCAAGTAAATGCTGTCAGACTCCAAAATATTTTATAGTTTCTTGCTGAAAAAGCAAAGCAGCGTATTCACAGCATCTGGGCATCATCTGATTCATATTGTCCTGTGCAGCCATTCAACACATTACACTGACACACAGGCACTATTAAAACTGTTTAAATAAGCCTGCCAGAAAAAAATATTGGCCCTCAAATATTCATTGACTCATTAATTACTAATTACTCTTCCATAATCTCTATAATGAACCATATCAATTTTCTGAATCTAATTTTATATAAACAATCAACTTTATATCAAACCAGTGAACAAACAGCGAGTGACGTTCTGAAATTAAGGCAATAGCTGTCATCTAGACAGCAGCGAAAACCTCCAACTCCGCCCTCTCAGCTACGTCAGGCCGCCTCCTATCAAGATTCATGTTCTCCCTCTACACTCCTATGGAGCTAATGTCGTGCCATTTAAATTAATCTCCAGCAAATCAAATCGATGGCTCTGTCTCTGCATTACTTCCTCCGCCTGTTTCCATGGAAACCTCAAGGCCATCGACTCGGAGACGGGCGGCAGGGTTAGAGCAAAAGCATGAAATTACAGGAAAGAGCTTTGACATCACTTGAGTTGTAAGCGATGGAGGCTGGAGGGGCTGTTGCTGCACGTCTATCACTTGCATGTGTCAAATTAGGACACGCTATGGCTGCAACAGGAGGGCTGGAAGATTCAGCCCCCCGTTACGCAGTGCCACTGATTATCCACCTAACCATCCTCAACATCTACCCAACAGCTTCCTTAAACTATGAAATACTCCCATATCTTTTTTCTTTTTTTGTGGAATTTTCCCCATTTTTCTCCCCAATTGTATCCATCCAATTACCCGACTCTTCCGAGCCGTCCCGGTCGCTGCTCCACCTCCTCTGCCAATCTGGGGAGAGCTGCAGACTACCACATGCCTCCTCCGATACATGTGGAGTCGCCAGCCGCTTCTTTTCACCTGACAGTGAGGAGTTTTGCCAGGCGGACGTAGCGCGTGGGAAGATCATGCTATTCCCCCCAGTCCCCCCCCCCCGACCAGGTGCCCCGACCGACCAAAGGAGGCGCTAGTGCAGCGACCAGGACACATACCCACATCCAGCTTCCTACCCGTAGACACAGCCAAATGTGTCTGTAGGGACGCCTGACCAAGCTGGAGGTAACACAGGGATTCGAACCGGCGATCCCCGTTTTGGTAGGCAACGGAATAGACCGCCACACCACCTGGACGCCCCCATGTCTCTTTTTCAAAAATAGATGGGTTGGGGGTCCCACCCTATTTTGTCCTTGGGTTGGGGGGTCCCACCCTATTCTGTCCTTTGATTGTCTGGTATAGGCCTTTCATTGGAAACATGTTCTCCTCCCATCCAGCTCACATTAAAGGGCAAACTGACAGAATGAACTCAAAGCTTAGACGGGGTCAAAGCTTAGACGGGGGCTTCTTTAGTCACAAGGATAAATGCAGGAAAGCGGCAACAAAAATGAACTGTGTGTGAGGGAGAGGTATTTTATTTTTTCATCGTGACCCGATTAAAATACAGCAGAAAAAAGCAAATTGGCAGTCCTACATTTTTTAAAGAAAAATCTAATCTATAAGCTCTCTGTCAGATATGTAGTCTACTTGTAGATATTCACCACGTTTTCCACCCAAGTGTCAATATGAAATTTTCATTTCTAATAAAAAAGAAAAAGGCTTGATGGAAACTGAAAATTACTGGATAAAATCCCCAAAAGTGGCACACATTTTTTTTACACTTGCTGGAGGGGGATACACTTTTTATTTCATCAAAGAAATGTGATAAATGGCAACAGAAAATCATTTGTCAAAAACTAAAATAATAATTAGTGGCAGCCGGGCTACTGTCCAAAGCAAGAACCAACCGTAAGAATCCCCATTTGAACCAGAAACCTCAGATCTCAGAGCATGATAAATAGAGTAAAACATCCAGTATTATTAATAAGTAGGCAGGTTGCGTTGTTACTGACTGATCCAGTAGAAAGAATGCAAACTGAACGTCGATTTGGAACCCTCTCAAGCCCCGGGTGTTGTATCGAACTATGTTTCCCTGTCGAGATCTGCCCCCCCCCTCCCAGCCAGAGTTCGTTACAACACCGGGACACTTGATTAACCTTAACCTAACCCTATCATTAACCTAGCTTCAACTTGACCCTAACCTTAAGCTAATCGTAACCGATAGCTAACCTGTTTCCGTGCAAACACTTTCATCTGGCTAGGGGGAAACAGATCTCAATGTTGAAACAGAATTCGATATAACACCGGAGCTCGAGCAGGCTGCTCAACAGCCGATGCACTCTTATGCACCTTACTACTAGTAGTAGTGGTAGACTACTACTACATATGCACCTTACGTTATTGCGCTATCGTGTAATGAATATTGTGTATATAATGTATCGCCGCCTTGCCGTGGTGGAGAAGCTTGCGTGTACTAATGATCCCAAGAGCTATGCCATCCGGAGCTTGGCTCCTGGTAGGGTCACCCAAGGTGGATAGGTCAAGGGGGAGGTTCCAGACGAAGCGCGATCCAACAAAGACCTCAATGGCAGAACTGGTAGGAGACCATGCCAGTGATGTGAAGGTGGATGAAGGCTGCAACAGAAGGCGGTCCCCAGTCATCTTGGTTCTCCATGTCAATGGACTCGGGCCACCCCCTGCCAAGGACCGTGGAGTGGCTGCAGGCACATCAGCCACTCCACGTAAAAAGCTGTCACGCACAGGCGTCCTCCCGCAAGGATACCCAGAAGGACCTAGAAGCAGGAGTCATACTCGACCCCGAGTGACCACTGATGATGATGATTATATAATATCTGAATTAACTGGGTACATAGTCTATGTTGTTGTTGTTTGTTTGTTTTTTTTTGGCGGGGGGGGGTCTGTCCTTGTGTCCCTTGCATTAAGGCAGAGAGCCAGAGCACAATAATTTCATTGTAATCGAAATACATATGACAATAAAGTCGAACTTGAACTTGTACTTGAATGCCCGTCCAAGGTTCACGCTTGTTAAAGTGTGTTGTTTCCTTCTACTAATGAGACTTTACAACTCGTTTCAACCCCACTGGGCTATAAACTTTAATAATAACTTCGGCACGTAAGGTTATGCATCATGCTCGGTCCGTTATTCCAGGTACAACAACATAAACGACCCCTGTGTAAACAAGGAACTAAACAATGGTTCCTAACAATAGTTCCTATTGTTACAACGCTTGTTTTACCTCTGTTTCTGTCACTCTCCCTCTTCCGTCTTCTTTGCCTCCTCCGTCAACGGGGTCCTTTTTCTCTTGCCGGGTAGAGTTCCCACTGTCACTTCGGTTGTTTCACCATCCGCAATTTCCGCTACTGGGGGATAGCTGCCGATAGCTACCGGGGGGAAAGGGAAGCGCCATCTTCTTCTTCCTGTTTTGGTTGGCACAGCGGTTGACGCACTTCCTTTGTGCCGTAAATCGAGCCTTCATTTTCCCGCCAGGTCGCACCCGGTGGCAGACACAGTTGCATAGTGAAAGCGAGGCTTACTTAAAGGGAACCAATCTAAAAGCCGATGGTGTCATTATTATTATATAGCTGTTACACTGTGCAATAACACTTACTTCATAATGATAATTTAAAGCAAAAAAAAAAAGTTGACTACCGCAAGTTTAAAATCTATTCAGACGCTGGATGAAAACATGACCGCCTTTTGCATTTACAAGCCAAAATTACAGCCCCAATAGTGTTTGTGAGCAGGTTGTTAATCTTGTTTTTTTGTTTGTTAGATGTTTCTTCTTTGTGTAGTTTGATTAAATAAAGCAAATTGCCACTCTCTCCGTAGGCAGCGTGTAGTGAAAAATGGGGTTTGAGAGCTGTTCTTTATTCTAGGAAATTACACCAATTTCAACCAACACTGACGGAACCGCATTTTTGTGATGTGTCCTCTGTGAATGTGTTCGTGTAGCAGTAAAAACAACCCCCACTGCCATTTCATCCCCATTTCTGCATTGTTTTGTTCCCTTCATAACACATTTGGGAAAAAGTAGAACAAAGTGGACATTTGTTTCTTTCAGTGGTGATTAGCTTTTATCCAGTCCCTATAGCGAGAGTCCCGGTATCTGTAAACCCACTCGTCTCTTTGTCTGATACCAGATAGGGCCTCCTTGAGGGACAAAAAGTTGTGAATGTAGGGATATGCTAACAGGTTAATTCGTTTGCAGAAGTGACACACAAGATAATATGATTTGAGTTGTTTAGTCGCAGCAAAAGGTCAAGTCACAACAGGGGCCAAAACAGATGAAGAATCACTGCCTGTGTAAACTTGCACCGTCTTTAAAAATAGCCGATCAATCCGCGGCCCCTTAATGTTTGCTGCACTGAGGACACACACACACACACACACGCACACACACACGCGCACACAAACACACACACACACACACACGTTCTCCCAACATTCATGGAGGCATCAAGGCATTTAATGATTTGGCATAATGTCTTACATATATGTGTGTGTGTGTGTGTGTGTGCGTGTGCGTGTGTGTATATATAACACTGCTTGGCATCCTGCGCATCATATTCTTCATAAATGTTATAGTTCCATTATAATTCTGTTATCCACTTTCAATGTTGTATTGTGTAAATTGAAATTGTGTAAACACAACATCCATTGCACGTTGTCCGTCTTGGGCGAGAGATCCCTCCTCTGTTGCTCTCCCTGAGCTTTCTTCCTATTTTTTCTTCCTGTTACAGGGTTGTTTTTTTTAGGGAGTTGTTCCTTATCCAAGGAGAGGGTCTAAGGACAGGATGTTGTGTTGCTGTTAAGCCCACTGAGGCAAATTTGTGATACTGGGCTATACAAATAAAATTGACTTGAATATAAATACACACACACACACACATATATATATATGTGTGTGTGTGTGTGTGTGTGTGTGTGTGTGTGTGTGTGTGTGTGTGTGTGTGTGTGTGTGTGTGTGTGTGTGTGTGTGTGTGTGTGTGTATTCCCCGGCCATGCAAAACAGCCAAGAACAAATATTCATTTTCCTTTGGGGTAAATATAAATTAACTTGATGCTAACTCGGATTTTTCTCCAAAGAGGCCTACTTGCTGGTTTTGTGGGTCAACATCCATTATGAATGTAAGCGTTTGCAAAGGCCTATCTAGACAGTTGCAGTAAGACGGGTGGTCATGTGATCAGCTGTCATGTTGCGTACCCTCGCCCGCCTGTTTGCTGAGAGGAGGGACGGTCTCTACAGAAGGACACGTCTTCCCATCCATGTCCCAGCTGGCGCAGACGTCAGAGGATTATAGGAAGGACGGTGACGAAGACGTTAATTATCTGGTCTGTTTGGAAAATTCTTCGGGGTGGTTTGCAACTTCCTGCAGTTTCACTTGTCGAGCCAAACCAGAAATGAAGACATGGCAAGAAAGGACGTCCAAAGCAAGAGCACAAATAAGAAGCCAAGGAAAGTACATTGTGCATTACATTTCCAGCTTTTTTTTCAAACATCAGACAATAAAGCTTTTTTAAAATAAAAATAAAAAAATCTCACCCATGCCATCTCATGGATTTCTCAGATATTTTTCTTTTTCATACTCGTCACGTAACCTCGCAAGATGTTGCTTCACAGAAAATTAATTTGTGCCCCCCCACCCCGCCCCCGAGAGAGACAATAATACACATTATACATCTCAGTACCTTTTCTTCAGAAACATAGTCTCAGAGCTCCAGAGTGTTCCAGTGAAGGCTGTGATGGATTCCTTTAGCATCTGTGAAGGCCACACACAATGGAGTTATGAAACTGCTGGTGAACGGCAAGCGATGCCAAAATGTGAAAAGCCCACAAGGTCTTTTGGTCTAAGAGCAGCTGAAGTGCCATGGACACTCAGGAGAACAATGTTGTCTGAATGGTTGAGAGTTATATAACTGTACTGTTTTTCAGAGTTGAGACACTTTTTCACCGATGGTTTTCAACGACTTTTCCATGACTTTTCCATAACTTTTAGCTTAAATTCCATGACCCAAAGAAACTATTTTGCATTGCAACACTATGTGACATGAAATTGGCCTGTATTTCAAATACTGTATATGAACCATCCATCACCTTTTCCAAGCCATATTCTGTACTTGTCCATTTGAAGCCAGTTTGATGAAACCGCACTTGCCCGGTGTACTGTTAGCACGTTAGCTAGGCTTGGTCCGGCGTCCCTACAGACACAATTGGCCGTGTCTATGGGTGGGAAGCCGGATGTGGGTATGTGTCCTGGTCGCTGCACTAGGGCCTCCTCTGTTCGGGGGGGGGGGGGGGGGGGGATAGCGTGATCCTCCCATGCGCTACGTCCCCTTGGTGAAACTACTCACTGTCAGGTGAAAAGAAGCAGCTGGCGACTCCACATGTATCAATCAATCAATCAATCAATCAGATTTTATTTGTACAGCATTTACAAACAAATGTAACACAAAGTGCTTCACACAATAAAACAATAAAATCAATAAAATCCCCCCCACAAAAAATAAGTAAATAAAAGTACAGGCAAGTTTTATAAAAGTACAAACAAGTTTAAAACTGAGTTAGTAAAATAAATAAAAGTGCCATAAACACTGATTAATTAAAAGTAACAACGGAGCAGAATATATAAAAATAGCAAAATATATAAAACACTCACACACACACTATGAATTTAGCTGTAGGCTGTTTTGAAAAGTAAGGTTTTCAACCTGCGTTTAAATGTGTCCAGTGTGGGGGCCTCTCTCAGGTCCTCAGGCATGACATTCCATCTATTTGGGGCGTAAACAGAAGCTGCAGCTTCCCCTGCTCTAGACCTAGCATGAGGGATGGTTAAAAGACCACTGCCACTGGACCTGAGAGTTCTTGGACCTGGACCTGAGAGTTCTTGCTGGTCTATAAGGAATTAACATGTCTTTTATATAGCGTGGTGCAAGGACATTTAGCGCTTTGTATACAAATCAAAATAATATTAAAATCCATTCTAGTTTTAACAGGGAGCCAATGCAGAGATCTAAGAACAGGTGTAATGTGTTCATACCTTTTAGTTCTGGTGAGAACATGTGCTGCCGCATTTTGAATTAATTGTAGTTGTCCCACAACTGATTTTGGGAGGCCGGTGAATAGTCCATTACAGTAGTCTACTTGATATAAATGCATGGATTAATTTCTCACAGTCTGATATTGATAGAAAGCCCCTTAGTTTTGAAATGTTTTTAAGATGGTAGAGGGCTGATCTTGTGAGATGACTGATGTGGCTCTTACAATTTAGATCACCGTCTATGATTACAGTGTATGGGAGGAGGCATGCGGGAGTCTGCAGGCTGATACAAAAGCAGTAGCTGCCACAGAAATAACCAATAACATTGTCTTGGAGGATTTCAACCAACGTTAATAAAAACTGTTATGCTATTGTAACGTTCATATTGATGTGACTAAACACCATTTTACCTGCTAATCATAAAATCTGATCAGCAGAGGAGACGCTAGTGCAGCGACCAGGACATACACCCACATCCGGTTCCCCACCTGCAGACACGGCCAATTGTGTCTGTAGGGGCGCCCCAGCAAAGCCGGAGGTAACACGGGGATTCGAACCAGCGACCCCTGTGTTGGTAGGCAACGGAATAGACCGCCACGCCACCCAGACTCCCTGAAATCCCGTCTTTAACATAAAGGATTACTCTTACGGGTGACATAGTGAGCAAAACCGTTTTATTCTTGTGTTTTGAAGGCAGATCAATACTCCATGGTCCGTGTTAACGGTGTAAAATTGCAAAGCAAAGCTGGAAAGTTGCACGGGACAGCTCTATTACCTGGGGACATCATGTGATATGTGGGTTGTATATATATATTTTTAGCAAGGTTGTTTTGTTTTCTCTGGGTCTTTTTTTCCGGCCTCTTACCTGGTGGAAAATTATGGAGGCTGTGGTAGAAATTATACATTTAAGTTCTGACAGCATTTTGGGTGGAAATTCAAGGAGGCTCAGCTCACTACACAGCATGGAGACCCGGTGCGGTTGTGCACCTATTTGTCAAATTGCTTTCAGTAACGTGGTTCACCCCCACACAGTAATTATTAAACGGAGTGTCTCTTTTTAGCAGCCATGGTTCCTGGTTGTTCAAGACCATAGAGGCAAGAGACGTTCAAGTCGTGGTTGCAGAGGGAAACAGTGCACAGGAAGCGGACGTTACGCGGAGCCTTGACATTTTCAATCATATCCAGGGGGATCATGCAAATTCGAGTAAAATCCAGACTTCTCTTATCCCATGCAAATACGCCGCATGAAATACAGACGTGGGTGGTAATTTCTAAATCACATGTGATCCCCAGGTAATACTAGTCCCGAGTGAATAGGGCTTTAGACAGTTGCTGGAGAGAAGGCTGTGTTTTTGCCTGCTGAACTATACCAAAAGCATAACTCACTTGCTCCTCCGTGGTTATCAACCTGCCTGCATGCGCACGGCGCCAGAGGAGGAGGAGGAGGAGACGCTGAGCCGCTGCTGACTGAGATCACAACACTGTGTGTGTGTGTGTGTGTGTGTGTGTGTGTGTGTGTGTGTGTGTGTGTGTGTGTGTGTGTGTGTGTGTGTGTGTGTGTGTGTGTGTGTGTGTGTGTGTGTGTCGGGGATATAATTACGTTTGCCACAAAAGATTCAGTGGTTGCATGAGCTCATAATTCATATTCATATTTTGGCAGGAAAAAAAAAAAAGACTCAGCGCTGAAAAGAAGAAGAAAAACGCCCCATCGGAGGCATTGTTGCGTCCATGAGTAATGTTATAGGGGTTTTTCAGAATAAAAGTCATTTGCTTGCTTTCATTTCTCCCCCCCCCTTTTTCCTTTCATTTTTTCCTTTCATTTTTTATGGCAGGGGGGGACACATGCATGTGTTCTAGAACTGAAGGGGACGTATCCCCTGCGCCTCCCCCCGAAATCTACGCCTATGGATGGAAGGCGTAGATTTCGGGAAGGGGAGGGGGTGCAGGGGATAGGGCCCCTTCTGAAGAATAATTTTATTCTGAAAAATAAAAGCGGAGGACTTTATTTTTCAGAATAAAAGTCCTCTGCTTTCTTTCCTTTCTTTTTTGTCCTTTTTCCCCTTCATTTTTTTATGGGGGGGGGGGCAATGCATGTGTTCTAAAATTGACGGTGATGTATCCTCTGCACCCACGCCCCCCCCCCCCCCCCGAAATCTCCGCCTATGGATGGAACTCAAGCGTGGCAGTAGAGAAACAAGAATGCAGCAAAATGTAGGGCATCTACAATGTTTATTTCTACAATACTAGATTAAACCTATGCAAAAAAAACCTATTTGTTTTACTATATCTGTTAAGATAGATATGCATGGATTTTAATTTAGCATTGTAATACTTTATCTATCTATCTATAATGCACAAAATACATTTTCATCACAGTATAAGGTACTCCTAAGCTAAAGTTAAAACAGGACCAGCTTTCACTGTCATTAATAAACTCTGACTGAGGAGGCATCGGTATCCAAAATAAATTGCACCCTTTAAAAATTTAAATGAATGATCTGAGCCTAAAATAAAATACCGCTTATGACTAAATCATAAAGCAGGTCTAGCCTGTGTCTACCGGTTGCACCTCTCACCACACGGCCTCTTGGAGCCAGCCGAAACCACTGAAGATTTATTCCACTAAATTAATCTCCCCTCCTCAATATGCCGTTGACTCACTCAATTAACAGTGTGCTTCCCTGCACCGTCGGTTTGACAAAGTGCTGAGGGACCACTAACGACTGGATGCCCTTACATGCACCTGATTGGGGGAGGGGGAAAAAATAAGAGGGAGATACTGAAAGGTTCATTTCGCTGTTCACTCAGATAATAGATTTTCCTGAACCTATGAGCTCGTGCTTGGATAATCACGCCACCACTCCCTTTTATCTCACTCATATCTATGGCCTACAAAACCATATTCCCCATAGGGTAATATGCTGCAGGAGTCATACTCACAAAGGGAGTGCACGCATCAAATTCATGATAATGAGACACTTAGGCTCCCATATCAATGCAGTGGCGATATTGTTATAATCTAGCGTATCACGCAAGGGGCAATCAGGGCACCGAAATCAGAGACAACGTATTTGCACATATGAATGTATATGGCTAGGCTAATTGGGTCACTGGTATTGTTTTGAGTAATTTATAGATCCAGTGTAAAGATTAGAATAGGGCAGTTTAGAAATAGACATCAAATCCTGTTGACTTATGGCATGTTAAATCCTTTGGCACACTTGAAACACTTACTATAATGTTAATTGTAGTAACTTTGTGTCGTTGCAAATCATGTACAAAATTATAGAGTATGCACGAGGATAATATACCAAAAGGCAATGTTGGAATCAGAGGTCTGACGGTATGGGCACCAGCCTCCAAAATGCAATTGAATAAAATCAAATATTTATTCAAATTCCTATTTTTAGATATATTGGATGTATTGCTGACTTATTCATCACACAAGTGTATTCGGTGTAGCCTGGTGAGGTCCCTTATTGGCACATTGGAGATAATATGCACTTTTTGGTTCCTAGTGACCCTCAATTTTAAGATACAGAGCTAACTAAGCACATATATATAGTAGGTCAGGTGTATTTCTTTTTTTGTCACTTGTTGCTGTGGTTGTTCTCCGTGACCCTGAATTATGATTCTGCAATACACCCTAGCATTTCCCCTTTTTTCCCCCCCACATTTTTCCGTGGCCAGTTTCTGGAGATTTTGTAAACAATTTAGATACGTTCAAATATTCATGTCAAAGACCCAGAATTGGAGCTAAGTGACCCAAAAAAATATAGGCCTATTTGTCGTTGTTAAGACATCAAGAGGCAGGAAGGAACTGCCAAGTGCAACATCGATTTAAACATTAATGATATATCTTACATGTTGGGTTATTAAAAAAACACAGTGACTTACAATGCAACAGTAGAGAATATGCTTAAAATGACCCAACCAACACTTTTACAGACAACATATTATATATAAGAATAAATATAATTGTCAGAGTCGGAGTGGACTGACAATAGATGGAGGGATTGTGGATGGCGTCACCCCAGAATGATGACCGTGAAATGAAAGAAAACAAAAAATGTGGTGCTAACTAAAAGAAAAGAGTATTAAAGCAAGCGCAGGGGAGGGGGATGTGATTCAGGGGGCAAAGGGAGGAACAGGAAGTATCTTCTCTAAGAGATGAGGTTTTGGTTTAAAAGACAACATAGGAACTGATTGTTCCTCTCTGACGTATATTGTATTACAGCTTCAAATTAGCTAACACAACCTAGCATCACAACACGTCGATAATATGCTATAGCTGGCCCCGTCCGTTCCTTTTATATCATTGCAAATTGTAAAAAAAATGTCATAAGAAATATTCCACTTGATATTTGGTACTAAAAATCAATCAATACATTGCACACTTACTTGAATTTACAATGGCATGGATCTAACATAGTTTTTAGTGCTAATATTGTCCTACAACGAACTGCTACTGTTATTACCTCTACCAATGAGGGGATGTTTTTGCCCTGCTTTGTCTGTCGGCAGGCTTTAAAAAATACAGGGATTCCATGAAATTTTTGTGAACATCGGGAATCAGGAACGCTTTGTCACTTCATTTCATGTACAGAAGTAAATGAAATGAAACGAAACATCGTTTCCCTCAGCCCACGGCAGCGCAACACAAAGACAACAACACATAGCCAAAAACTACAAGAACTTCAAGGACGCATATCCTAACTAACACATATACCTAAACTAAAACATACGCCCAAGCTAAAAAACAAAACAAAAACAACAACAACAAATAACAAAAACAAAATCACTGTCCAAACGAACGAACGCCAGCCATGTTGACAGTCAGAACTCTGCCGGTCTGCATGGGTGTGTGTGTGTGTGTATATATATATATATATATATATATATATATATATATATATATATATATAAACATATAGGCATTGGGTCAATTTCAGTGGCGTAATTCGGTGTACTTTTTCAGATTAGACAACTTTTGCGAAAGATTTCCCCTTAGAAATGAACGGTGTAACGGTGCTGAATCTCCTTAGGACTGATGAAGTCCCAATTTAATTCACAACACCAGAAAGAAAGAAAGAAAAAAAGCCACTTCATTTGACACTGTTTTTTTACAATGGAATTTTTCTCTGCATTTGACCCATCCTATTGTATAGGAGCAGTGGGCAGCTGCAGCGCCTGGGGACCAACTCCAGTTCTTCTTTCCATTGCCTTGCTCAGGGGCACAGACAGGAGTATTAACCCTAACATGCATGTCTTTTTGATGGTGGGAGGAAACCAGAACACTTGGGGGAAACTCACGCAGACATGGGGGGAACATGCAAACCCCACAAAGAAAGGACCTGGGACAGCCTGGGGTTCAAACCCAGGACCTTCTTGCTGCAAGGCAACAGTGCTGACCACTGAGCTACCATGCCGCCCAATTACTGGAACCACCTTACAAACATGTAGTCCACACATGTCCCGCCTCTGCACGACCCCTCTAGTAGGTTGGGAAGTGTAGACTCTACGTTTCTATATGTGCACACCAGAGCTGCTGGGAACATAGTGGGTACAGAGGCTCATGCTCCTGATCCATCTGCTGCTATAAAAGGTGCCCCACCACCTATAGGAGGCACTATTTATAAAGGCAGGAGTCATGGGACACATTTACCCCTGCTGGCTCCCCACCCAGGGGGAAATGGTAGTACCTGCAACGCTCAGGCTGAGCTGGAGGTAATGTAATGCTACCTCCACAATGGGACACTTCCATTTTAGCCTGTGTATGTGCATGCGTGTGTGTGTTTGTGTGTGTGCGTGCATGTGTGCATGCATGTGTGCATGTTAATTCAGTTGAAAACATTTTGCAGTGTGCTGTGTGTAGCTCAAATATAAAACCATTTAGCGAATAAGCAATAGATTGGTAGGCCTATTGAAGCTTACTTGATTGCATTACTGAATGTTTTGTGTTATAGCTTTAGCGATATAGAAAGATACGGTTTGTGAGCATGAATGCAAGCTGGTCTTTAGGAAGGCAGTGTACGACTGTGAATTGGCAAGGAAGTAACCCAAGCCACCATTCTGTATCTGTTTTAAAGTTTATTACACCCTCGTTCTTCCAAATGGGTCCCATTCCACACATTTTTCCTCTTATTGCCTATGATGATAGACTGTCTGTTAACCAAGAGACCGACATATTATCAACCTGGATTGTCAGAGTGCAGACTTAAATTCAGAATCAAACACTTTCCATGTCGTCAAAAGGTAAAACATTCTACCTTGCAAACAACAAAATGGATTCAAAACGGGAAGAAAATCCATAAAGCAAATACTACCAGTAAACGTTGACTATTTCGTTCCTGTGTTGGTGGACTGCCACAGTCAAAAACCCGCAGAGGGTAATAATGAATATATATATATATATATATATATAAAAAGAATCAGAATCAACTTTATTGACCAAGTGTCACACGAGGCACGAGGAATTTGACTCTGGTACACAGCAGCTTCTAGTACTTGCAGACATCACTGACATAGGAAAGAAAAATTATATATATATATGTATATATATATATATGTGTGTATATATATGTATATATATATATATATATATAAAAGGAAGATAAGTAAATGTGAGAATGGACATTTCGTTCACTTTACATTCATTTGTGTATGGCGGTGTGTTGCAGTGTGTTTTGTGATTGGAGAGCCAAATGGAGGATAGTCAAAATCTGAGTCAACAGAGTATTGTTCTGTTTGTTTGTTTTATCACGTCTGTGTGAAGAAAACACAGGGGTGGTGGGGAAAGATTGGCTGGTTTGTTTTTTATGCACAGCATGAAAGAAAGGAACAGTCTCTGTTGCCTGGCTCACTGTTGATGTTTTGTGTTCATTTGGAAAATAAGGGGGTTGGGGGCTGGCACAGTGCTTGTGCCCATTAAATGTGTGACTTTGAGTGATCTGGAAACATTTCAGAAGGATTTTTCTTTTTCTTTTTTTTGCATAAATCTTTTTAGATAGATGGCTTTTGGAGAGCCCACTATGCAAATTTTGCCATCGGGCACTGGATTTCAAAATGACCATCCTGTCTTCTCCTGAGAGTAATCTCCTTCAACACACGGCGAACAATATGAGAAAGAGATTAATCAACGCTCGTTCATAGAAAAGGCTCCAGCTGAAAACGTTACACAAGAATATGCACAAGTATCACAAAGAAAACTAAAAGAGTGGTAATTTTCTTTTCTTATGCCAAAGATCAGGCAGTGGTGTGCTTCGTTCTTGGGGCTTTCTCTTTGCAACCAAAGTGGTGATTTGTATTAGGGGATCTGTAGACTTGAGCACTGAGTTAATTAGGAATTAAGCACTTAGCTCAAGGAAACCTCGACCCGCTTTTTTTGTTTTTCTTGGCAAATGTCTGATCCAAACCCTTCCTTTTATTCTATCTGAATCTGCTCCTAGCGCATGCCATAGTGTGCTGCGATGATTTACAAACTACGCTCACAGATTCAGAGTGTTTCGGGCCGGTTACTCGAACTGAGAACCACCTCAGGTTCTGCTGCCAAATACAAGTTGCCTTCTTCTCCTGGATCACAACCTTGTTGTGGTGAAGAAGGTTGTGTGTACTAATGATCCCAAGAGCTATGCCACCTGGAGCTTGGCTCCTGGTAGGGTCACTCAAGGCCAAGGTCAAGGGGGAGGTTCCGGATAAAGCACGATCCAACAAAGACCTCAACAGCGGAACTGGCGGAAGATGTCTCCAGGTCACAATGGCAGTGAAGGCAGATGAAGGCTGCAACAGAGGGTGGTCCCCAATCATCTTGGCTCTCCATGCCATTGGACTCTGGTCACCCACTGCCAAGGACCGTGTGGTGGCTGCAGGTGCATCAGCCACTCCACATAAAAAGCTGTCACGCACATGCATCCTCCTGCAAGGATACCCACAAGGACCTAGAAGGAGGACAATCATACTCGACCCCGAGTGACCACTGATGATGATGATGACGACAAAGCGTCCTTCCCATGAGGTGCAGCTAGTTCAGCTGAACATCGCCGATTGGTTGAAGACAATACTCGCGGGATTTGTCACGTGTCAATTTCAAACAACTTGTGGAAGATTCTGTTGAAATTGACAAATGCACATGTTTGAATCGACTTCTGAAACATTAATCGAAGCAGCCACCACATCATGGACAACTGAGGAGATGTGAGCACTCATCCGTATTTATATGGAGGAGGAAACTCAGCAGGAGCTTGATGGAGTGGCGTCGATGAAAAAGTTTACAAAAAAAAGGCTCAGTGTTTTAGGAGCAGTGTATACAGCACATGCTAAAACGATGTTGCAAAAGAACAAAATGAAGCAGGACTTCAAGATTAATGACTACAACAGTGTTAATGGGACAAACAGAAACAAGCAAGCGGTGCAACCCACCGGCTGATTTAGCTACAGCTTTGTTGAGGTCATGGAGAACACTCCTTTTCAGAGACGTACAGTAAACAGACAAAGTCAAGTTTATGTTAATGTCTCTTCTCCCTGATATTTGCAGTAAATTTGATTTCAGGAGATCAGATTGAGATATTCCTCGATAGTTGCATTCATTCTAGACTGGCAAATATTTGAGTTTGATTTAGTCTTTCGTGTTAAAGCTGATTTATATTTTATCAATTTTCTGCTATGGAGCTGTGCATTCGATTATGTAGATATAGCAAAGCGTTTCGCCCTTTGTGATGCGAGATATTTTCAGTTAAATGTTCTTTCAATTGTTCTTTTCACTATATCTGGTACCTCATATTGTTTCTCATTTTAATAAAGCTGTTGAATTACCGACTGTATGTTTCTTTTTTTGGGGGGGGGGGGGTTCCCTCCTTTTTCTCCCCAATTGTACCCGGCAAATTACCCCACTCTTCCGAGCCGTCCCGGTCACTGCCCCACCCCCTCTGCCGGTCTGGGGAGGGCTGCAGACTACCACATGCCTCCTCCGATACATGTGGAGTCGCCAGCCGCTTTTCACCTGACAGTGAGGAGTTTCACCAGGGGGGCGTAGCGCTTGGAGGATCACGCTATTCCCCCCCAGTTCCCCCTCTCCCCTGAACAGGCGCCCCGACCGACCAGAGGAGGCGCTAGTGCAGCGACCAGGACACATACCCACGTCCGGCTTCCAACCCGCAGACACAGCCAATTGTGTCTGTAGGGACACCCGACCAAGCCGGAGGTAACACGGGGTTTCGAACCGGCGATCCACGTGTTGGTAGACAACGGAATAGATTACCACACTACCCGGATGCCCTGTAGTTTTCATTCCGTTTCCCACATTCAACAGTTTTGTTAATCAAAAAGGAGACACAAGTTGCTACTGCGCTCAAGTTGGATGAATTTAATGGTGAACGATGAAAAGAATGGCCGAGATCACAAGTCTTGAGAACGAAGCTACACCGTATTCAATAGCTACATCAAATTTTAACCATCTATGCTACATTAAAGGCACACTAAAGTAAAAAACTAAGGTGCAAAATGACTACTGTAAACTTCTTTGTTGTTTTTTTGTAGCAGTGTTGTAGTGTTTACAATATACAACACAGTGGGCCTGTTTACACCAGTTGCTTAACAATTGCATTTTGAATAATTACATTTTTTCCCCATCATGATATTTTTTAGATACAATGGGAAAAGAAACAGACACTTCCTGTTGACCTCAGATGATTTCCTGTATGGATGTTTTAGAGAGCCAAACTGCCGTATGAATAAAGGCCTATTCACAGCCGCAGACTGTACTTTACCCGTTATATTTCTACTCCCGTCCTTGGCTGTTGCTGACCCCGTCCCCTTCTCAAGAAACCTTCTCTGTGTGTCCTTTGTTTGTCTCGACAGCGAAGCACCTTGAAACGTTTTGCTTTGCTGAAGTGTTGCATAGGTAAAGTTATCATCATGTTTTCAGGACGGATAGCTCTGTGTTCAGTCACAGGCTGCCGCCCTCTTCACCCGAGTTATGGATTTTAATTAATGCAATCTTTTTCTTTTTAATATTTCTATTTTAATTAAATAGGCCAGTAATGGCTGCTGGTATAAATCAAAGCCCTAAGGCAGATTTAAACCCATGATACTGGGGCTGTACTGTAGGTACATGCCCACACGGTATGCATAATTATTGAGTCACTTCTTCCGACTTCTGACCACCAAAAATGGTTTAAATCGAACCAGACTAGTCCCTTCACACTACACGGCCAGCTTATTTTGACGCTGCAGTGTCTATCACTCGTTTTGTTCCTTTAAATTTCATATGAAAGAAGAAAAAGATCACAATGGGAAAAAAATTGTTTGACACTTGGCATGCCTTACACTTTTACTGCAAAACAAACTGTGAAATATGAGACATCAGAAACAAGGACAAACAAACAGATTTCGAGACCAAAACGACAAAAGAAAACAGAAGAAATGAATTGTTTTTGTTTTGCTCGACCTTGTGGCTCAACATGCACAGCTGAATGACAGAAACCAAAAGTCAATGATAAGCAAGCTGACTGCACGTCTTGGTCTGTCAGTCAAAGAAAATGTTGTGTTTGCATTGATACACATAATAATCTCGATTGTTGCAATTATAGCAAATGCCATTGCAAATGCCTCATAATAATGAAATGAATCTATGGTCGTAATGATAACAGTCCTGTGTAGCTCAGTCGGCGGAGCGCCTGGTGTTAAAGCAGCATGGGGCTAACACGGCTAATGTTTCTATTAAGCTATTAGTAGTGTTTTCAGCAGTACTAATATCAGAGATTTGATTCCCACTGCAGCCAGTCTGTAAAGTGTTTTACGCCCAAGGACTAAAAGCACTATGGAAATGTAGTCATTCACTGTAATCTTAGCTGTATTAACACTGCACGATCTCTGCTCTATCGCTTTTCTCTTTACATCTCATAAATGCATGCAAACACTGTTCCTCTGAGATTACCTCTTATTTGAGTCACAACACCCCCACCCCCCCAAAAAAAGAAGAACTCACGCGGCTAATTTATAAATCCATAGAAATCTGGAGTGATCTATAAGCCAGTTTAACCATAATAAATCTCAAACTGTTACTTCGAACAGATTACTCACAGCAGCTGAAGCGTCAGGTGTGGTAAAATTACAATTTTATATACAAATCGCAATATATGTGTGTGTGTGTGTGTGTGTGTGAACGGCTGTCGCTTGGTGGGGGCATGTTGATTTGTCCAACTTTAACAGGGAAGAAACTGTTCTTGTGGTGTGATGTTTTGGTCCTGATGGACCTCAGACTCGAGCCCAGGACCTTCTTGCTGTGAGGTGACCGCACTAACCACTGCACAACCATGATGGACTGTGATGGACTGGTGCCTGGGCAGGGTGTCGCCCCGCCTGCCGGCCAATGACTGCTAGGATAGGCTCCAGCATCCTGCGACCCCGGTTGGGATAAGTGGCTTGGACAATGGATGGATGGATGGATGGATGGCCATCAGACTCTTGTCAGTGGGCAGAGTCTCAAAAAGGTGTGTGTGTGTGTGGGGGGGGGGGGCAGCAACAATCTTCCCCACCCACGTCAAGGTCTTGGAGGTGTGCAGTCCTGGAAGGATGGGAGGCAGCAGCTAATCACCTTCTCCACCGAGCGAATGATGCATTGCAGCCTGCCCTGGTCCCCGGCGGTGGCAGCAGCATACCAGACTGTGATGGAGAAGCTGAGGATGGACTCAATACACTGACCAGCAAACAGAGCTAAAGACTAAGATGTCACTTAATACCCTTAACAAATAAGTGTGTGGTTCACACAGGCGAAATGGCAAATCAAAAAAAATAACAAGAGGGTGGTTTCGCAAAACCTTGGTTGATGGCCAGTCGCCATGTTGAAAAGGTGTATGACATTACCAAAGGAGTTTGAGTCGACCTGGGCATTATGATAAAGTCCAACAATCAATCTAATTGTTTTACTCTATGGGCAAAAAGAAAAGACAAAACCATTTTTTGCGGTGCTTTCATCTGTAGTGCACTCACCGGTTTTGAATTGATTGCCATAATTAGCCAAGAGGAAACCGGTGTTTAATGTAGATAACTGTGCTCCAGCAGTACCTCAGTGAACAGAGGGATAATGTTGGAGGAGAATTCATCCTCATGAATGCAATATAGGGGTGATTGATTGTGATTTCCAACCCAGTCCCCATTGTACCATTGTTCTCTGCTGTACCTGAGCACTCCAAAATGAGATATTCACCATCTGAAATAAGTGACCCCATTCTTACAGCATGATAAGCCCTTGACTGACAAAGTACCAACCTGGCTCCTCTGTAATTTTTGAAAAATTGAACAATGAACTCCAGGTGAATATTTCCTTTTACAAGTCAAGTTTGATTGTTCTCAAAGTAGGTCACACATACAAGGGATACGACTTGATGGGATGCTCGCTCATAAAAACAAAAAAATAGAAAACGAACTCACAAGGGACATGATGGAGGCTTCTTAAAGCAGGAAGACTCACAGCGACCTAAGAATATCTGGAGAAGAATAACTAATAATCTATGAGCGTCTTCTCATCTAGGAATGTCAAGCAGGCAAGGGAGTAAGAGGATATTAGGAAATATTAAGTATCTTTGCACACAAAGATTTTGCGATTTCGACATGTGCAAAATCAAAACCTAGCGATGGAAAATCTGCAGATCCTGTGACACCACAGTGTTCACACAGCTATTTCACATTTCTAACAGAAATACAAGCATCGTCTCTCCAAATGTAGAAGATCAAGACAACTCGGTTTGGAAGGAGCAAGCTATGAGCTGGCACATAACCAACATTTATTGATTCAAAGAGACCACAGGGAAGAGATTTTTAGATGAAGAGATGTTTGGAGAACTCAGCTCCACGAACGACGTTGCTTTACAGTGTATCATGGCACAATGACACAAACAACCATTTTATTTTTCCTTCTCATAATAAATCAGCATTGCTGAAGACAGCACACATACACACACACACACACACACACACACACACACACACACACACACACACACACACACACACACACACACACACACACACACACACACACACAACCCACTGGTTTTTGGTTTTGTCAGGTGGGCAGCCGGTCCACACCGCTCATTCACCATGTTGAAAGGTGTATGGCGTTTTGATAAGAGTTCAAGTCTACCAGTATTACCATTTTTCCTGCTGGGCTTTATGATAGCCCGTATTACTCCTCGGTGTGTTGCGTCTACCCCTCAGGCAGTTCCCCTGTTATCTGGGCCTAACCAGGCTCACACAGGAGAGCCATAAATGAGTACTGAGAAATATGATAGCTCATGTGTGGCTGTACCTTTGCTCTCATGAATAAAACATAATGTGGCAAGGACCATTTATACAAGTCACATATGTGTCTGTCCTGATCATTGCTTGTGTGTGTGTGTGTGTGTGTGTGTGTGTGTGTGTGTGTGTGTGTGTGTGTGTGTGCGTGTGTGTGTGTGCGTGTGTGCGCGTGTGCATCTGTCACTATGTCTGTATGTGGTCATGTTTCTTTCTATTTAGAAATTTCAAATTCCCACAGCATCACACTGCCGCCATATTGTATTGTAATGGAGCTCTCTCGCTCTCAGCTCACATCTTAATGAGTGGCTGGATTAAATGGGGGGCTAACATGGTGGTGGTGGGGGGGGGACTTTCCTCTTCTTTACTTTCTTTTCATTCTTTCAATGAGGCGTTTCTTTTCTGCTCCATGCTCTCTTTCAAGAGATAAACAGCTTACCTTTGGCATGACCCATTCCACTTTAATAAGCGCTAAGTACTTCACTGTCCCACTTTTCTAAGCCGTTAATTTGATAAGTGAGGGGATCTCTCACTTAGCAATCATATTCTGGACAATTAAACCCATAGCTGAAGAATGGGGCATGTCTGGAGAGCTTTTTAGTGGCAATTATGTGGAACCATTTGAGTGGGTATCTGGTACTGTTAAACTGAACCATTGTTGTCAGAGAAGCATCACCAAATACACTGATGCATTAAGCATCGGAAAATGTCCTCTTCTTCATCAGACGTGGGATTTTACAGTCACAAAGCTCTGATTCAACATGATAACACAATGACACATTTGTCTGATTTCACATCTGGTTCAGGAACAGAGATGAACAAACCTTTTTTTTCTCTTTCCATGACCTCATTTGACTGTGGCTTTTAATGTTTAATGGAGATCAGCAACACCCAACACACTCGCTAGAGATTACCAGCTGGAAGACAAAATATACTATGCTTAACAAGGAAAATAACAAGAATTTAAAGCACCAAAATAACACTACCTAGAAAGAGAACGAGGACTGACTAAACAGAAGACATGAATGGGACAGTATCTATTCAGATTCAGACAACTTTATTTATCCCAGAAGGACAATTCAGTTCTTACAGTCTGCCCAGACATACACAAACTCACAGACAAGCGGCAATCATCCCCATGTCAGAGACAATAGATAGATCAGCACACAGGCAAGAGATGCACACCGCCACCCCCATGCGGCCCCGCATGCAGACTCACACGAGGACCAGGCGGAGGGCCAAAACCCACACAAGTCAAAATAATAGAATAATAAATAAATAATGAAGCATTCTGCGATGCATTGCACGTTACATTCCCCCACTACAGTCAGTGAACGTACAGGCCCACAAGCCATGCAAAAAACAGACAAGGTATAAACCAACTATTGTGGTTTAAAACAATATAAAGCATTTATTTAAACTGACTAATCTCAGCATTTAACAGCTGGATATCAGAAGGAATGAAAGACCTAGAATAGCGATTCGTTTTCCTAGGGGGGTGCTTTATAGCGTCAGGCCGGCCTGTGGGCATTGCAGTGAATTCACTGGACAAACCGTGGTCAGATTGGCTAAAAATTCCTTTTGCTTTTA
This sequence comes from Lampris incognitus, assembly GCF_029633865.1. Taxonomy (NCBI): domain Eukaryota; kingdom Metazoa; phylum Chordata; class Actinopteri; order Lampriformes; family Lampridae; genus Lampris; species Lampris incognitus. The sequence continues at coordinate 24,547,778 of NC_079229.1, read as the reverse complement.
TAGCTGTCATTTCATTGCCAAAAAATTAATAAATTGAAACTAATTGAAGTGGACTGTGAACAGATGACGAACCAAAAATACAGTCACCATAGCCGCTGCTATTGAGAGGCAGGGCTCCATGTTTTACCGCTAGGAGTGTCTTTAATAGGGGGTGACATTAAGGGGTCCTCCCTATAGTCCCCGGGTCCTATAGTCCCCGGGTCCTATGTTCCCCGCTTTGTATGAGACCGGGGAATATCGGACCTTTTTGTATACAGAGGGCACTATATTCCCCACTTTACCCCAAAAGGGTCCTATGTTCCCCGTTTTGTATGTGCAGGGGAACATAGGACCTTTCTTTATAAAAAGGGTCCTATGTTCCCCTAGGGCACCCGGGGAACATAGGACCCTTTTTATAAAGAAAGGTCCCATGTTCCCCGGTCAGCAGGTTTGACGCTGTTTGGCGCAAAAAGTGCATTTTCAATAATGCATTATTTAGGGCAGATTATTAAGAAGACAATGAATCATACGATTTCTATTTTTATATCACAAAAACGAATTCACAAAGTCCAGGTTGGCTAAAGTATGTGGAAACTTTCGACACTACACCAATTTCAATTTATTAGGCTATAGCTTACATTTGGGCGCATAACCCACCCCGGAAGTTCTCTGATATTTATGCGCGAAATGTGTCACTTACCGAGGAAAATGCGCCTCGCCGAGTAGGTGAGCTGGCTCGACTGTGTCTGAATGTAATATAGTAAGCCTATGTTCCTTGAGCAACTGTACCCGGGCATAGCTCAGTCGGTAGAGCTCTCGCCTATGGATCGCAAGGTCGTGAGTTCGATCCCGGGTGCCGCCAACTCAGCGTATGAGTAGCACATTGTGCGAGAAGTGCTGGGAGCTGAGGATAGGTGTTGTGTTCCGTCCTCAGCAGTCCATCTCCCAGAGGTCTAGTGCATTGTACCAGGGATAGACTCCTGCAAAAGCTGGCTGATACTGACAATAGGCCAATTCTGACCCACTTCTTCTATGTTCCCTAGAAAGCCGTCGTTCCCATTATAACCACACCAGCTTATTGGGAAAAGCATCTGACAGATATTAGATAGAAACCATCTGCTCAGTAAGGCCTTTTAAGCATCATAATTGTAATGATAATAATAATAACATAATAATAATGACAATAATAATGATAATAATAATAGCCTAATAATAATAATAATAATAATAATGATGATGATGATGATGATGATAATAATAATAATAATAATAATAATAACAATATAGCCTTATATTAGAAATGCTAAAAATTGGATAATTGAAATATTTATAATTATAAAGTAGGCTAATATAGCATGGTAATAACAATAAAATAATAACAATATCTGCCTGGTCTCTTAAGATTCTAAGATGCTGTATGCTACAGAAATAACGGGACATAGGCCTAGGCTAATGAATACGCCTTTTTGACAAAATATGAATGAAAGGCTAATCAACAACGCTAAAGCTGAATCACAAAACACATATTGCTCGAAAAATAATTTATAAATAGCCAAATGCACACATGATTTCGAGTTTGGAAATATTTAAGACTTGTCGTGGATGTGTGGTCATCTGTACGCAAGTTTCCTGGCGTTCTAAACCACATGATCAAAATTCACCAATGTCTAAACCGCCCGCCAACTTGTAACAATTTGCAACAATCGGTTGTTATCGGTGATAACTCGTGGACTCACTGTCATGTGCTTACTAGCCTACAAGAAGACAAACAATGGCGATAGTTATGGATGGTGATCGAGGGGGCAAAGTGTTGGTACATGAGAACTTCAGATATCAGAAGCACCGCACCAATCAAGACACCATTAGATGGAGGTGCTGGAGGTGGAACTGTAGAGTGCCACTGATCACAAATAGATTTGAAGTGGAGGACGTGGATGCTAACATTATTGTGCACGATGTTGGGGAACACGTGCATCCCCCTGACGGAGAAATGGTGCACCGTGCAGGATTCCGACAGGGGGTGGTTGCAGAAGTTGCGAGGGAGCCAACAGTCCCAATCAGAAGGATCTATAATGCGCAAAGGGTCCTGCAGCGTTGGCAATGTCAAATCCAGGGTTTTAGCCCCTCTTTGTTGAGTAGCCTAATGGACTAGGACTACTCATTTTGATTTTTTGAAGAAGAAAAATGCCTTAACGTTAGCCTAGTTAGGCCTTGGAGATTTTTGTTTTAGACCATGCCTTTTCTGGGGGGCTTCTGCCATAGACCAACCCTTTTTCAGCCAAGCTTTTACTAGAAGCATTTTGTTATTAATAGCCTATTATCAGCATTACTATTGATAGTATTATGCCTGTAATTGTTATTTGTTATTAGGCCTCTTTTATAATTAGGCTATTATTATTATTATCATTATCATTATTAGGCTGTAATTATTATTATTATTATGTATTATTTCTTATTATTATTATTGATATTATTACTATTACTATTATTATTATTATTATTAAAGAAGAACATCAAAGGATGTAAGGTAGCACTCATCAAATGAAAAAAAAGACACAATTCTCTATTTTACCATTTCATTGTTTGGCATCAGTCAATAACTTGGCCGGGTGGTCTTCTTCAGAAACCTTAATGACTGATGCCAGACAATAAAATGGTGAAATAGAGGACTGCCTCTGTTATTTTTTTACCATTTGGTGAGTGTTACCTTACATCCTTTGATGTTCGTCTTTGATTCATGTTTTTGGTTTAGCACCTCCACAAGCCTTTAGTTTTTTGAGAAGCACATATTATTATTATTAGGCAATTAGCCTATTGTGTAAGGTAGGCGGCCCCCGTTGATGGATACTTTGTGCTGGTCCTAAATTTCAAGTCCTGGTCTAAGTTCTCTGCCTAAAAAGTTCATCATTAAAGTCTTTTTGAAAGAAAGTCTGCCAAGTTATTTAATATGGAAAACGAACTGCAAAGTAACAAGAAAGTGGCTGAAGTGTCCAGTGCTGTGCAAATTGGACTTTGAGCGAAGGTGGAAATGGCTAGGTTATACTGGTAGGCGGGCCTACTGCAAGACAAACTTGCGTTGATTGCCGACTGTCCATGCTGAGCCGGAGAGCCAACTAACTAGGCCTACTGCAGTAAATATTGGTAAGAAATAACAATAAAGCAAATTACAGCCTCCTCTATAGGCCGAATTTGGATACGCACTCAAGGTGGCCTGCGATATACAACAGCCAACAATGGTAATACGGCCTAATTTAATCAGCGGAGGAATAGATTGTCGTAGCCTACAACTCAGCCATGACCCAGGTTTTTATTATTTTGGACCCGTTAAGGAAATAATTTGCAAAAAGGGTTCTAAGTTCCCCGGTTTGTTCCTCGATTGGCAATAGCGGGGAATATAGGACCCTTTATTTGGAAAAAGGTCCTATGTTCCCCTGGAAACAGCGGGGAATATAGGACCTTTTCCAAAAGAGGGTCCTATGTTCCCCGGTGTCTATTGCAACGGGGATTATAGGACCTTTTTAGGGGAAAACGGGGAATATGGGACCCTTTTTTTCGAAATATAGGGGAATATAGGACCCGGGGACTATAGGCACGGCCCCGACATTAACCATCTCATCCACAACACCTGGATAAGTGCGAGGGAAGACAAAGCGGAAACAAAAACAAAACAGCCAGCAGAGGGAAGGCATTGCCCTAAATCTTACCTGAGTTGTTTATTTTAAACTGACAGAGCTATTAGTTACTCCTAATAGAGGTAAATATATGTAACTGAGGTTTCCGTGCAACGTAATCACAGAGATGCGTGCGCAACTAGGGGGCAGAAAGCAGCTACAGCGCTGAGATTTTAACCAAGATCGAGCTCAGATGCAGCAGAGTGACGCGCAGTTGTTGTGCAATAAACTGCCCAAACCGCCAAAAGGATGGGTGGAAAATGTTGAACATTTCCATTGTTGAACCGCTTTGGTAGCGCTCAAAAGATTACGCATCTCATAATCTTTTGAGAGCTACCAAAGCGGGTTTTACCCCTGGCTGCGCACGCACCCGGTAATGTTCGTAAACAGCCGTGTTTGGGGGCCTTCCGGTATGGCGCGGAGCTGACGACTCGTATTTTTCTGAGCGCCGCTGCAAGTTTGGAATAAATCCTGAAATAAGTTTAAATTTAAGCTTTACGTAAGCTTCCGAAACCCACGACACCGACAAAGTAAAGTCACTCCAAAAAAAAAGTCATATTTAACGAGTTAAGGTTTAGAGTCTGGGGACGAAGGCGTCATGCTAGCTTTCATGTGCTAATGCTAACGCTTGCGGTGGAACCGGAACAAAGGCGATGAACACCAGCACGCCATGTGCTCTGAAGATATCCACAAGGCCATCAAAGATATATATGAATGCAGAATTTTCTGCCAAACTCGAACATGTTCTTTCTGGAGTGAACAATGTTACGACAGAAGTCGAAGAATGCCCTGGGCGAATTTCTTAAGCCAAGGCAACGCATCTCTGGAACCGAAGACAACATAACAGCCCTGCAGGCAACAACCACCGCTCTTGAAGAAAAGGTTTAATGGCTCACCTCTAGACCAGCTGAGCTAGAGGGCCGCAGCAGATCTGACTTGAGGCTGATGCATCTTCCCGAGGGAAGAGGTGCTTGCTCATTCCTCCAACGGTGGCTTTCTGAGGCTCTGGAAATGGGAGCCACTCCGCCATCCCTTGATAATTCGGAGAGCCCAACAGATTTCTGGTCCAATCCGACCCCAGTGCACCCCCGAGGGCTCTGATAAAGGAAGTTTTTAAACTATCAAGATAAGATCCACATCGTGAATGCAGCCGGTGGGAAAGGGAGAATCGGCAAGTGTTCTTCCCGGATCTTCCCATGGAAGCACACGAACGGCAGAAACGCCTTGACTGTGTCAAGCAGCGGCTACGGGCCAAGGCTACCCAGTACGGACTCATCTCTCCAGCGCACCGTGACTCTTCTTACTTTTATTATGAATCACCAGCCGAGGCGGAACAGTTCTGGAGAAGCTAGGCAGAGATGTGGAGGCGGAGCAACTCTGTCTTTATTTATTTTAACGTCTACTTTTTTGTCTTCAAATTCGGAAAATACCAACAAGGTGAGGTCACCGTGTTATGCCAGTAAGATGGTAACATATTGGACTATGGTCAGTTCACAAGTAACCATATTATACTTTCATATTCCACGTAACAATGGAACGTCCTGGTGTGGGTTTATTTTTAATTATATGAGGCTAGATTACCGTGGTCATATAACACGTGGTATTTTTGTTGGATCTGTTGATATATGATGAACACGGTATAGAGAGAAGAAGAAAGCCAAATTATTTTGTCATTGTATTCTTACAACGAATTTGTTCTCTACATTTAACCCATCCTATTGTGTAGGAGCAGTGGGCAGCTGCAGCGCCGGGGACCAGCCCCTGTTCTTCTGTCCATTGCCTTGCTCAGGGGCACAGGCAGGAGCGCTAACCCTAACATGCACGTCTTTTTGATGGTGGGAGGGAACCGGAGCACCCGGAGGAAACCCACCACAGACACGGGGAGAACATGCAAACTCCACACAGAAAGGCAAGGCAGGTTTATTTATATAGCACCTTATCATTGCAGCGGTCATTCAAAGTGCTTTACAGCCAAAAGATTAAAAAACAAATAATAAAAGTATAAGGCAGATAAAAGTACAGACAAATTTTATAAAAAGTACAGACAAATTTAAAACCGAGTCAGTAAAAGTGCCATAAAAACTGATTAATTAAAAGTAACAACAATCGGAGCAGAATATATGAAAATAGCAAAATATATAAAACACACACACACACTATGAATTTAGCTGTAGGCTGTTTTAAAAAGTAAGGTTTTCAACATGCTTTTAAATGTGTCCAGTGTGGGGGCCTCTCTCAGGTCCTCAGGCAGGGCGTTCCATCTACTTAGGGCATAAATACAAATTGCAGCTTCCCCTGCTCTAGACCTAGCACGAGGGATGGTTAAAAGACCACTGCCATTGGACCCGAGAGTTCTTTGCTGGTTTGTAAGTAATTAGCATGACTTTTACAGTGTGGTGCAAGGCCATTTAGCGCTTTGTATACAATTAACAGAATTTTAAAATCAATTCCAGTTTTAACAGAGAGCCAATGCAGAGATCTAAGAACAGGTGTAATGTGTTCATACTTTTTAGTTCCGGTGAGAACATTTGCTGCCGCATTTTGAATTAACTGTAGTTGGCGCACAACTGATTTTGGGAGGCCGATGAATAGTCCATTGCAGTAGTCTACTTGATATAAATGCATGGATTAATTTCTCACAGTCTGATATTGATAGAAAGCCCCTTAGTTTCGAAATGTTTTTAAGATGGTAGAAGGCTGATCTTGTGAGGTGACTGATGTAGCTCTTAAAATTTAGATCACCGTCTATGATTACACTGAGATTTCTAGTTTCACTTTTACACTCTATAGACGAGAGAGCTGAGATGAGCTGCAATTCTCTGTCTCTGAGTCCTTGCATCAAAAATAAGTATTTCTGTCTTGTCTTTGTTCAACTGTAAAAAGTTCTCTGACATCCATAGATTAATATCGTCAGTACACTGAGTTAGGGAATGTATGGGATCTAGGTCATCAGAAGTTAGGGATATGTAAAGTTGTGAATCATCTGCATAATTATGGTAATTTATTTTGTATTTCTGTATAACATGTGCAAGTGGGAGCATATAGAGATTGAATAGTACTGATCCAAAAATCAAACCTTGGGGTAGCCCACACATTATACCCACTTTGTCTGAGGAAACGTCTCCAATAGACACAAAGAACTGCCTGTCCTGTAGGTATGTTCTAAACCAGTTGAGAACTGAGCCAGAGAAGGTGACCCATTTTTCTAATCTCTCTAGCAAATATCATGATCAACAGTGTCGAAGGCCGAGCTGAGATCCAGCAGCACAAGAACAGATATTTTTTTAGAATCCCTGTTCATATGCAGATCGTTCACAACTTTGATAAGTGCTGTTTCTGTGCGATGGTGAGATTGAAAACGTGGTTTTGATAAATGGCTAGAAGGTTGTTTCATATTAAATAGTTATTAACTTGAGAATACACTGTTTTTTCAAGTATTTTGCCGAGAAATGGGGAAGTTTGAGATGGGCCTGTAGTTGGCAATAGCGATCATATCAAGGTTGCTCTTCTTCAGAAGTGGTTTAATAACTGTCTTAAGTGCTGCAGGAAAAATATACCTGCCTGAGTAGAACAGTTAATTTCTAAAACATCATGTGCCAAGCAATTAAAAACATTTTTAAAAAATGTGGTAGGGAGAGGATGCAAGCAACAGGTGTAGGACCTGAGCTGCCCAACAATATTGCTTAGACCAGGGGTGGCTAACCATGTGCCATGGAGAGCCATGTGTATGCAGGCGGTTTTCATTCCAATCCGACTCCACACCAGGTGATTTCCCTGGTACATGCTTCCTCTTTGGTTGAAGGGTTGCTAATCAGTGAAATCACCTGGTGTGGAGTCTGGCTGGAATGAAAACCTGCATACACATGGCTCTCCATGGCACATGGTTAGCCACCACTGGTCTAGACTTTTAAGGTCTAGAGGATCAAAGTGAGACATGGTGCCAGTGACATTTCTGGAGAACTGGAGGGTAGGTTCATTACTGGATCTTGAGGCACTAATGTTCTGTCTAACAGCAATAATTTTGTTATTGAAGAATGTAGCGAATTGCTCACATTTTTCAGTTGACAGCATCTCTGATGGGTTTGGAGATGGTGGATTAATGAGTCAATCAATAGCAGAGAAAAGCACTTTATTATTAATATTTTCATTAATGATTTTAGAGAAATAAGACTGTCTGGCCTGTTTAATTTCTTTGTTGTAGTTATTCAGTCTATCCTTGTAAATTTCATGTTGAACCTGAAGGTTAGACTTTCTCCACTGTTGTTCTGCCTGGCGACACCCTCTAAGCTGCCTAACAACCACTCCATTTCTCCAGGGGGCTTTTTGTTTTTCTGTTTTTAGTTTTTAACAGGTGCAATGTTGTCGAAGATATTTCGTATTTTTGAGTTGAAGTTGTTCACCAGATCCTCCGTTTGTAATGCCATGAACAGTGATAACCAGTTTACATTTTTCTTAAAGGTTTCAATTGTATTATTGTCAATGAAATGTTTTTTTGATTATTCGACTGTTCTTCTGTTGTAAAGGAAAAGCAGACTCATCAAAAAATATGCAACAGTGATCTGAAATAGCAACATCCATGACACTGGGTACCGTAATATGAAGTCCTTTTGATATGACTAAGTCTAGAGTAGGCCCCTTATTGTGGGTGGGTCCAGAAACATGCTGAGTGAGAGCAAATGCCCCCAATAACCTAATTTGGTTTCTAGCATTGAGGTCTGTTTAATTGTCAACATGACCATTAAAATCAGCTGAAATGACAAAACAATAATAATCAGTGGAAACCCTAGACAGTAGCTCCAAACATTCATCAAGAAAGCCATGGTTAGATTTTGGTGGCCGACAGACAGTAATTATTGAAATCGTAACATTACAATGTATAGTAAAAGCAAGGTAATCAGAAGACGTGAATTCCCCGAGGGGGATTTCCTTGCAGCTATAGGAATCAGAGAAGACAGCAGCTATTCCACCACCTCTCTTATCAGATCTGGTAGTATGGAGGAATTTGAAGCCAGGAGGTGCAGTCTCAATGAGCGCGACTGCGCCATTTCTATCCAGCCAGGTCTCGGTCAGTAGGGTGAAGTCCAGGTCATGGATACTTATAAGATCATTAACTAAGAATGACTTATTAGTTAGTGACCTGACATTTAATAAAGCCATTTTTATTGTCTGAGGTGCACGACTTTGTGGGGGACGAATAATTGAAGTCTGAACTGGTAATAAATTGTTTAGATCCCTGTATGTTATGGGGAGATTACGGGGTCTGTGTCTATGGTTTATTACTACAGGAATTAGTATGGCAGAGTGACAGTCATCAGTATGATGGATCAGACTCACCAAAGAACTCGAATAGGTATGGTTTACCGCGGAACCAAAATTGAAAGCACTCTGCCCCTGTGGGCATCAATTAGTGACGAAACTGTCCGCACCTGTGTGCGGGTACCGAATGTGGTTGTCCATAGCATGGACAGGAGAGTTGGAGACAATGGAATAAAACACATTTGCAGCCATTATTCGTGAGCTTACTTGATTTGGATGGAGTCCATTACGTTTAAAAATAGAAGCGCGCTCCCAGAACAGATTAAAATTGTCCATAAAACCACATTGTAAATGAGAGCACTACAACTGAAGCCAGGTGTGAAGCTGCAAAAGTCTGCTAAAATGACCAACATCACGGCCGAAAGTGGGAAGTGGGCCAGAGATAAAAATGTCCTTCTTACTAAGTTTTAGAAGGTCAAAAATATGTGTGAAATCTGATTTTAAAAGCTCTGACTGCTGCCGTGGAATGTCATTTGTGCCAACGTGAATGACAACGTTCTCAACAGAGGTATATTGGGATAGGAGATTAGGAAGCGCTACCAGAATGTCATTTACCTTGGCACCTGGAAAGCAGTGTGTTGCAGCCCTGTTGGACCTGACGTCCCTGATGGTAAAATCACCCAGAATCAGAACAGAAGGTGGCTGTGGAATTGGTGCATTAGAAGCGCGCACCCGACCACCATACACCGGTGGATGGGGGCTCCCAGCCATTGTGGGGAACACAGCACCAGGGGGGATGCCACTTGTGGCCAGTTCAGAGCTGGCAGAGTGTTTGGACACTGCCTCCTTCAACAACCTACGTCGAATGGATGAGGTTTCTTTTCAGGATCCTGGGTGGTGAGCAGTAGCCAATGGTGCGCATTCCGCTCCTGGATGTGATACACTGGTCAGTGGAGGGAGGTCTTTGTTATCCAGAATGTCAAATCCATTTGCTGGAAGGTCAGGAGGAGCAGCCAAGGGAGGACAGCCAGCCAGAAAGGACCTGGGACGGCCTGGGGTTTGAACCCAGGACCTTCTTGCTGTGAGGCAACAGTGCTAACCTCTGGGCCACCGTGCCACCATATAGCATAATGACATGTAGCGGGGCAGAAGGTGTACAGTGAGAAAGGAAACCCGCAGAGGCAGAAGCAGCTCCTTGCGTGTATGTAGATCTGTTCAGCAACATATACGGAGTGTCACAGGGGTGTCCATCAGCGACTTTGGGATAAGACGGTTAATCACTCGTTCATGGTTGACTGTTTGTGTTTTTGTTTAATGACGTGTTTTAAAACATTTTTTGTCTTTTTTTCCCGGTGGTAACGGATACCTATTTGTATATTGGTCTGATTCAGTGTGATTTTTATGGGGCAATGTTCCAGATCAAGTGCCCCTGGTAAATTTGATACCTTACAGTCTTAAGTTAAATTTACATCCTGGAATTGTAGAGGATTAAATATAATCACTGAAATAAAATGGGTAAAGAGCAGATTTAAAAACTTCAGTCGAGGTTCATATTTTTGCAAGAATCCCATCTATTATCTGGTGGCATTTCTAAAATACACAGGAGGTGGCCTGGGCAGGTACTTTCAGCCTCATTTAGTTCTCATTCAAGGGGAGTTGTTCTTATTCATAAGTCCGTTCCATATCAAATTTTGCAAACAATTTGTGACCCAGCAGGCAGATATATCATGATACGGGGTACCTTGCTGTTTAAGCAGTTGGATTTAATCAATATGTATTGTCCCAACGAAGATGGCTCTAACTTCTTCGCCAATCTGCTTCCCAGCCTTTCCACACTGCCAGGTAACCGTATTGTTGCAGGAGAATTTTATTGCACTTAAGATCCTGTTTAGGATCGCACTCCATTGCTCAAGTATCTGTCACACCCAATCTGGGAAAACCATACAGCATCTGAAGGATGAAGGATCACGGCATTGTAAGATGGTGACAGATGTACTCTTAGCCCTGAAGTGTAAAAAGCAGCCACAGCGACGTTATCTTTGCACGTGAATGCTAACCAAGCTCGAGGAAAAAAATGTCACAGATTCGTGAAGCTGAATCTTCCGAGTTCCCGAGGACCACGTGAACGCAGCATGTGATAGAGCGTTCACTGCAATAGGTCAATAATACAACACAACTGCTTTTATTTTAACAGTTAACAATTTGACAAATTAATTCTGCCCTACAAACTGCCTCGGTACAAAATACAAAAGTGAACAGAGGCAGTTTGTTTTGTTGTCGGTGTGCTAGTGCACAAAATGGCTAACGACATCTTAGAGGTTTTGTTAAATAGCTTTTACAGACCAATTTGCTTGACACCGGCAATTACTAGTTCGTAATTTACCTGATAGCAGGATGAGCAGTGAAACGACAACAACGAAAGCGAAAACAAAACGCACCCCGCAGGCACTAAACGATTTGATTACACAGTTACAATTTGCATCCAGGTATCGTAATGTTCTGAAGTACTCCGAGTCGTCAAAAATGAGCCCCTCTGAGAAACGACAGTCGGTACATGATTACGACCACTGACTGGGGAAGCAACTGTGTGCCTGTAATCATCGAAATTTTGATTTGGTTGAAGTTTGTGAATTAAGTAAAATCATCCCCGGTACAGAGAATGTTCAAAGGGAATAATTTGTTGGCGTCCTTGGGGCGCTGCGATTTAGACTCGTGCTTGCACAAAAGATAATTACAGCACAGTCAGCCATGGCTGCCATCTTAAGTTAGATGACTGAATGCATCAGTCCACCAACAAGCTTGACTAATGATGAACAGACTAACTTTGATCCTTTAAAAAAAAAAAAGACACTGTACACGTTTTAGATACAAAGCACCTCATGAATTCGGCTTTTGTCTCTAATTCAGCTGTACCATCTGTGCAGATTAGTGGGGGGGGGGGGGTTAAGTGACCCCTCCAAAAATGATTGAGTGAGCACATCTAAAAATACATGCTGTTCTAAGAGATCAAATATTTAGCAATTTTTTTCTGGCTGAATATATTTTTTTCTGCACCCCACCCACCACCACTATTCTCTCTTGGTCTCCCCCTCATAGTCTATCACTTGGTACTGCCTGTGTGGTTTCATCTGAGGTACAAGTTCACAGAAACGCCATCAACAGAGATGCAAGTAAGACGTTCTCTGTCACCACTGGTGTGTTCAAACAAATCAGCCTCTTGAGAAACAGATAAACATGATTCAGACGAGCTGACTTTAGCTCTGTTTTACGATGTCAGTGTTAAGCGTCCAGTCAGGATATGATGTAATTATGTTACATTAGCTACTCAGTTGAAAATGTGCTGTCAGTAATACAAGACCTGCTCCTGTATTCTGTTCACATTCACTGCAGAGTTACTCAGATGCGCTTCATATCTACAGTACATGTCCTCTTTTCTGTCTCGATATCATTAAAAAAAAAGGGAGAAAAAAAAACCTTTTAAGGTGAGATAGTAGCAAATTAAGTCTGCAGGTTTGTGGTGTTTGTTTTTGTCCAGGTATTTCATGCATGGGTACGAGCCACCTTGTTTTGAAAGGGGATATTAGATCCCGATTCACTTCATGGAATCAATTTCACAGCATATTACAGCGGCATCCCCTGCTAGATCAGTCTGAATGTCATTCTGGAGAATGATTTGTCTCGCTTGGAGCGCACAAGCATTTCTAACGTACTGTACCTACCTCCCTCAGTTTATCATATTTGCCCTCAGAAAATCTTTATTAGCGGGAAACGACTTGCGTTTGGTCTCAGGGGAGAGCGCATTGTCACTGGTGCAGATGACAGCGCCCGTCTCTTTCACACCCCGTAAGGTTGATGGATATGGAAATGGAGAGGATCTGACAGAATGCACTGCGCAGTGCACTGCTCAGCCTGCACCAGCTATAAATATTTCAGAAAATAACAATCAGGGCTGTTTATTCTAGTATCTGTAACTAGGTCTGACTTGTTTTTGAAGGTGGCTGTTGTGTTGTTGTGCCATGACAGATTTTGAGGCCGACAGTGACTGTTCCCTGTCTGTAAGCTTGTGCGCACGCTGACAGTTGTTTGAGGTGGAAAATCAATGTGTCTGCCACCTGTGACTTGATAAAGGGGACCGGCTGTGACTCACGTTGGCATACACTTTGACTTGACTTTCCTCAAGGACGTCTGTGTTCCTGTACACCCGACGCCTCCGATGCAGCTCGGCATTTACAGCCTCCCTTTCTTTAGGACTCGGGGAATGAGGGTTAAAGACCAGAACCGCGGACTCATCTCCAATCTGTGAATGAATGAATGATGATTTATTTTGAACATGTAAATAGGCAGGATATAACATACAGATAAGCCATTGTCAATAATCTGAAGTTATCAACAAATCTACACATCAAACTCAGTGAACACTTCTCCGTATGCACCAAATTATTTGTTACATGTTGGAAAAGGAGTAGGAGGAAGTACACTTGTTTTTTCCTACCCCTTGTCACCAACTCTTAAGTTGATTCCTTATCTGTAGACCCTCGCATCGGATAAGGAACTTATCTGATGTGAGGGTCTAAGGACAGGATATTGTATTGCTGTAAAGCTCCTTGAGGCAAATTTGTAATTTGTGATATTGGGCTATACAAATAAAATTGACTTGACTTAATTCAGCAACTCTACATCTCAAACTCAATTCCCGCTGTGCTGTGCTGTGTAGTTCAAATTCAATGCAAGTTGTGCTGCACAATACAAACTCAACTGCTGTGGACAATAGGAATTTTTTTTTAAAAAAAACATCAAAACATATGAGGGAAAGAGAGAGAAAAAAGAAAAATGCATCCTAATGTCATATACCAAGAATAAACGGATCTCACTGCTACGTACAACCCAAATATCCACTCTTACTCAATATCTCCAATTTATAGAACTGAAGTTTGCTTAAATTAAACAGTACTTTCTGTAAAGAATACACACGTACTATGTAACGTTGCGTTTTTATTGAAACCCAAAACTGCAATTTTCAGGAATATAATCATGGTAGGTGGCGCAGTGATTAGCGCGGTTGCACAGGAAGAAGGTCCTGGGTTCCAGTCCCAGGTAGTCCAGCCTTGGGGGTCGTCCCTGGTCGTCCTCTGTGTGGAGTTTGCGTGTTCTCCTCGTATCTGCGTGGGTTTCCTCCGGATGCTCCGGTTTCCTCCCACAGCCCAAAGACATGTAGGTCAGGTGAATCGGCTGTAAATTGTCCCTAGGTGTGAATGTGTGTGTGTGTGTGTGTGTGTGTGTGTGTGTGTGTGTGTGTGTGTGTGTGTGTGTGTGTGTGTGTGTGTGTGTGTGTGTGGACCCTGTGATGGACTGGTGGCCTGTCCAGAGTGTCTCCCCGCCCGCCGCCCAATGACTGCTGGGATAGGCTCCAGCAACCCCGCGACCCTGAGTAGGATAAGCGGTTTGGATAAAGAATGAATACAAGTTTGCTTAAATGGAACAAGAAATGATTATCTGTATTAGTGATAATGCACATTATCAAGACGTACAAAAAAACAAAAACAAAAAAGTCACGTTCATCCTCCTAAGGTTAAAACTCAGTATGAAATCAAGCAGTCATCAGCTCTGCTAAGAAGCCTCGTCACAGCGTGATTCTCATCCTTGCAGGTTGCTCTTGGTAACTTCTGTGAAGCGCACCATCTATGAGTAGCAGCCACTGATAGTTAGCCCTGTAACTGCCTTATCTGGGGATGATTTGAGAGGAACTATGAATTACTTTCTTATATAAAGTATGATTGCTGCGGGTTACAACTATGTCCATATATTGGCAAGAGAGAGAGAGAGAAAGAAAGAAAGAAACGGCAATGGTAAAGCAAGACTGCAAGTACCGCTGAAATGAAGAACAACAGACCCATTATTTCATGGACCGTTCTGTCAGCATCAACAGAAAGCAGCAGTGGACTTTTTCTTTTCACTGCTGAGAGAACAAATAAGTCGCTTTTGCAGTGTGAGTGTTTGTAGTGCTTTTCTCCAATTCTTAAGGTTTGATATCAAAGTGGCGGTGCGTGCATCTCTTTATCAATGGCAAAAGCCTTTTTAATCACTTACCGTGCTTTCAAAATATCTATTTCAAAACTACCCACAGTGTAGCTTGATTTTTTTTTTTAGAATATTTTGAAGTCTTTCATATATCAATGCACTTTGTAAATGGGTGAGTCACCAAGGAAAATACTGTAGCCTTTATCAGAATTCAACAAGAATATGAATTTGCACATTTTGTCTCCCAGCGGACACTTTGAATTTAATTAAGAATGGGGAAAAATCACTCATTTCATCCTCGCACTGTCAATGGAAGTTTATAAGGTTTTGTCTTAACCTCCTCTTATCCATCTTGAATCGCAGCGGTGGCGAACATCAGCTCTGTCAAACAATAATTAGATACCATGCCGAATGCATTTCCCAATGCCGTTTCAAAAGAAATTACAGAAACAAACAAAACAAGATGGCTCTGTTCAGACAATGGGAAGAATGATGGCTCCGATGGGCGGGAGAAGTGGAAGAAGGGGGAACTTGACATATGGTTCTCCAGAACATATCTGACGTGGTTAAAGTGTGATGTTTAGCAGTGCCGAGAGAGAAAAGTGAACGTATTAAGTGAAAAAAGAGATGGGCGAGCAGTTTGTGGCCCTCTGGAGTAGGTGGCAGCGGCTCCGTGAAAGCTGTTGGGAGGCAGTGAAGCGGGTAATGGCCTCCCCAGCTCACCTGTGGGACTGGGCTACAACCCTACGTCCCCATCTGGACCAGCAGCAAGATATAGGTTGATTTCACCAGCATTTAGACAACAGTCTGAAGTGTCATCAATTTGTTGTTGTTTTGTTTTTTGTAGGGGGGGGGTTGGCAGTCCCCCCTCCCCTTTCTCCCCAATCAGCTCTTAGTAGTCCACTGACTTCTGGTTTCTACTGTAGTCCACTGACTTCTGGTTTCTACTGCAGCGGTCATACCAGTTTCCTGTTTGTTGGCGTGTGCTATTGACAATGGCATATTTTTTGTGATGCCTGCAAGATTTACCATCGATAAATGTCAACGACATGCACAGAATTGTCGACAAACTTTCACCTGCACCTACCAGCAAACGGGTGAAAAGTTTCAAATTGTACATACCAAGTTGACTCCACAATTATGAGGATGGTCTGGATGGACGGACTCAACTTGGTATGTACAATTTGAAACTTTTCAACCGTTTGCTGGTAGGTGCAGGTGAAAGTTTGTCGACAATTCTGTGCATGTCGTTGACATTTATCCATGGTCAATCTTGCAGGCATCGCAGAAAATATGCCATTGTCAGTAGCACACACCAGCAAACAGGAAATTGGTATGACCGCTGCAGTAGAAACTGGAAGTCAGTGGACTACAGTTATGTACAGAGTGCATTTGTATCTGGCCAACTACTCCACTCTTCCAAGCCGTCCCGGTCGCTCTTCCACCCTGTCTGCAGATCCGGGGAGGGCTGTAGACTACCACACGCCTCCTCCGATACATGTGGAGTCGCCAGCCGCTTCTTTCACCTGACAGTGAGGACTTTCGCCAGGGGGACATAGCGCATGGGAGGATCACGCTAGTCAATGGCGCAGTTTGGGCACATTATTCAGATAGTAAGATGTACATAAGATGTGTCTACGTGCACAATGCCTGATATTAAAAAAACAAAAACATGCAGCATCGTCATCATGGGTGGGTCACTGTGCATCCTCAGCTGGATTCCCTCCCTGACAAAAAAACAAAAATAAAACAGTTACTTTTACAGCTGTAAATAAAATTAAGTCACACAATTTGGTAACGGAAGACTGAAAACACAATGTAATGCAAAATAAAGCACAAAACAGTGACAGTTTGCATTTAGGAAATCATTTCTTGCTAAAAAATCAAAACAAAACACCCCCTGCCTAGCCAATTAAAAACAACTACTATATCTGCATTGTATGACCAGTCAATTATATTACAAGGTTGAACTTATAGTTGTGTAGCGACAACAGGCCAGGACTTTGCAGTCTACACCCATCTACAGGCCAGTGGCCACTCTTTCAAGGATGACGATGTGCACATCCTTGATATGGAGGAACGCTGCTTTGAACGGGGAGTCAAAGAGGCCATCTATGTGAAGAGGTAAAGACTATCCCTGAACTGAGGAGGCATCTGTTGCTATTTTACAATGCTGTGACTGCAACCATGTCCCAATCCTCTGTGAACAGTACACATGGCCATTGAAACTCTAGCTAATGGGCATGTTAATGGTCATTAAGCAACTATAAGAGTAGGGATACCTACAGTCAGCTGAGACTGAAGAGGTCACTTAGATGAGTGATGAAACGTGTGTCCAGATGAACTGATTCAACTTTTCCGGGAAGGCACGCCAACATTAACATGTTTGACATGTTAAAGAATTGATGACTACATCTTTGACGGTGATGCTAGACTGTTTGGGAAGCCCTTTAGTTCACCATGAGTTCATATTTTGTACAGTTAGCTTTAACGTAATGCCAGGCTTTCAGTCTCAAGATCTTAATTTCTTCACAAGTTAAAAAAAAATGCCGACAGGTTGACATAACCTGTCGTCTGCTTGCTAAATGTTTCTTTAATTGAACCATGTGATTATATCTCGGAATAAGGCAGATAGTACCGCTAACATCAAGTGATGTTAGTCGTAAAATTGTGAAACAAGCTGATTTACATCAAAAAGAAGTAAAATTATGACATTAATGGCCCAGTAAGGGACTGACTATAATAGATATTTTTGGCAGTGTAGCGTTTCTCCTGTCATTTGCCATTTCGTTTTCTCATTTAGGAGAGACTTTTGTCCAAAGTGAAAACTTGCGTCCATTACAACCTTGACTGCCAGTGCCTACTGCAAAAATGTGTGAAATGCCATTGCACAAGAAAAAAAAATCTGTTTATTCCTAAAACCGTATCAGTAACAAGCCCAAGCCCAGCAGTCCTGCTGATATACTCTTTTCCTTTGGTCCTCTGTTTAGAATAATCTTCTCCTAATAGCTTGTTGACACCTTGCAGCGAGGCACGGTCCATCAGGTGACACGTGTAAATAAGACTTCATTTTTGCTATTGATTTTCCCTCCTGGTTCCAACATTGGAAAGAAATCAAGGTGTGTGTGTGTGTGTGTGTGTGTGTGTGTGTGTGTGTGTGTGTGTGTGTGTGTGTGTGTGTGTGTCAGCGGAGACGGAGAACCAAGGAAGCTATTCGACAGTGGCGTCGTCGCAGAGTACAAACATAATTAACTAATCGTGCAGGCTGACATGTTACAAATGCAAATGAAATTGGCTGCTGATGGAGTTTGAAATATTCATATAGATGGGTCACAACAGTTAGACATTGATACTCTTACGAACACAATCCCGCAACTAATTGGGTCGGCCACTTCACAAAGAGGCAATTTGGAAAGCAATTACAGTCTCCAGTTAGTTCATGAGTGATAATTACGTACAGCAAAATGCCTAAATCCACCGATAAATCCAGCCAAAATGGAGGTTTGCTCTTTTCAAATATGACTTGGGAATGCTAGATGTCTTTTTTTTTTCTATCACAGGAGAGAGATATGTGTACTGACATCACAGCTCTTAAATGAAAGCTGCAAGAATATGTCGAATCCAATGATCTCGTCAATAATTATAACTCCTTTGCGCGATATCATGAAACCCAGGACTTCTGTCCCTCATTAGGTTTTTCTGGTTGCACCCAAGTCCATACAGGTGCCGACACTGTGTTGAAACAATATTTTTCATTCATTGTGTTTGCACAATGGATAGCAACCAGGGTTAGTTAAACGGAAAGGAAAAGTCTAACATCCCCATACACACACACACACACACACACACACACACACACACACACACACACACAAAGAAAGGTCATGGCACTGGGTTAGCTACAGAACTGCACCCTTTGCCCAGGTTCTTGCTCAAGGACATTTCAGTAGGACGAGAACTGTTGACATGATCTTGAAGGCAGGAGGGTAACGCCGGACTATAACTCCACCTTTCGCCCCCTGAAAGCCAAATAATTTCATCGCATTAGTTACGTAGTCACGGTAAAGAAAGATATAAAAGTGTAAAAACCCAACGAAGGCCTTTGACAGTGAGCTGCGTATTACCAGGAAGTTATTTGAAAAACGTGGCCGTTCACGGTGCGAATGATCTGTGAGTTTTCCTTCTACATACGATGAACGACAACGTTTTTCAGATAACTCGCGGGTACTGTGTAAAACACTGTCAAGTCCCGCTTTGTTTTTGCACATTTTATCCTTTGACGACTTCAGTAAGCACTTGCTTTTAGCCCGTCTCCTCCACCTCTCATTTTGAAGAAGAATAAAAAGGGGTGTAGAGGAAGACGACGGTGATGGTGGTATGGATTAGTCTCAAGGTGGTTGTGCTGTATTTGTAGTTCCCAACTTCCTCCAGAGAGTGTTGGCTAACTAATCGTATTTGAGTGACAAAATAAAAACACCCCAGCCAAAGTATATTGATAAGTAAAAAAAAAAAAAAAATCAGTTGGTCAGTTTGAAAGTTAAGAAACTGCACAAAAGCAGGAAAGATCATGGCCAACCCTTCCCACCGAGGGTCAAGGCCTCTTCAAAACACTCCCGTCTGGCAGGAGGCTAAGGTCTATAAAAACCAGAGCCTCACTCCACAAGAACAGTTTCTTCCCTATAGCAGCAGACATTTCTAACAAGCCTCCAGACACCCACACATCCTGACACTGCCCCCCCACACACCCACCCCCTCTTATCTTCCCTGTTGTGCTGTCTGTATATGGTCACCCTGCATAAAACCTGCATACCCTGTAAATAACTCTTATTCCCTGAACAACTTCTTAAAACTCTAACGTTTTGCAAACACAGCTCAGCAGTGCCAGGCATCAGGGGCTGCCACGTCGTCTCATGTTCAACTCTGAATCAGTGGGGATTGCACCTTATTTTTATTTTAATTTAATTTGATCTTGTATATACATTTTATTTATTATTCTTTTTAACCTTAATCTTTACTATTTACTGTTAATTTTTTTCCCTCTTGCACCAACATACCAAGACAAACTCCTTTAGCACTTTTCCTACCATTGAGTGTTTCTTTTAACAAAATTATATATATAATTTGGAGGCCAAGGCCTTGAACTCTTTGGCATGTTCCTCAAACCATTCCTTAAAAATGTTGTAGTGCGACAGGGCGTATTTCCTGCTGACAGAGGCCACTGCCATCAGGGAATACCATTGTCATGAAGGGGTGTACCTGGTCTGCAATGATGTTTAGGTAGTTGGTACATGTCAACATGAATTCCACATGAATGCCAGGACCTAAAGTTTCCCAGCAGAGCATTTCCCAGAGCATCACATTGCCTCCACCGGCTTGCCTTCTCCCCGTAGTAAATCCTGGTGCCGTCTCTTCCCCAGGTAGATGATGCACACGCACCTGGCCGTCCACATGATGTAGAAGAAAATGCGATTTATCAGACCAGGCCACCTTCTTCCATTGCTCCATGGTCCAGTTCTCATGCTCACGTGCCCATTGTAGGTGCTTT
The DNA here is from genome assembly GCF_029633865.1 of Lampris incognitus. Taxonomy (NCBI): domain Eukaryota; kingdom Metazoa; phylum Chordata; class Actinopteri; order Lampriformes; family Lampridae; genus Lampris; species Lampris incognitus. The sequence goes on along the minus strand of NC_079229.1, from coordinate 24,527,309 downwards.
TGACGGTGGACAGGGGTCATCATGGGCACTCTGACCAGTCTGCAGCTATGCAGCCCCATACGCAGCAAGCTGTGATGCACTGTGTGTTCTGACACCTGTCTGTTATAGCCAGCATCAACTTTTTCAGCAATTTGAGCTACAGTAGCTCTTATGTGGGTTGTAACGCGTTAATCAATGTTATTCACGTCACCTGTCAGTGGTTTTAATATTTTGGCTGATATAGCATAGATAGAAAAAAAGAAAGAGAGAGGGAGAATCACTGTTGGCTCCCCTTAGGGCTCAAAGCGACAGGTGAGCTCATAGCTTTCCCAGATGAACACGCACAGTGTGTCTCGTGTCTTGTTCTGTTCACTTCTCCTTGTACTGAGATGCACATATGGAAACTGTTATTGGGTACTGGTGCACCTCGTCGATCAGCTTGGCCGTACTTAATGCTGTCTGCTTCTTGATCAGTGCTCAATTCATGCTCCACTTATGTCATACCCCACACAAAATTCACAAATAAGTATAGACAGGTAATGCAAACTTTTTTTAGTTTGCAAGAAAAAAAAAGAAGAAAAAGTTAAATGGTCTTCAAATTCGGAAACGCCCTATTGTATTTACATATTTTGCTCTGAAACTGCTTGGATGTTAATTTGTTTTAATGAGTGAACAACTTAATTTATGCAGTGAAAAATCCAATGCGGGAAAGACATTTTTCACCAGCGTGTTACATGTGACTACAGATCCATGTCTTACCTTCGGAGGTTTTGTCAATATTAGTCCAGTGGAGTCGTTCAAACCAACACAAGATCTCCATTTTTAAGTCCACAGTATGTCTCAGTGTGCACCGGCTGCAAATGTGACCTGCAGTAGAGAACACTCTGAAGGGTAGCGAACATCACACAAAGCCAAATTGAATTGCTGTTCGAAAGTAAAATGGTTTTGACAGTGGGTCGTAAAAGTATGTCACGAGTTGAACAAAATGATTTTCAAAGCCATGTCCATGATTTTGTTATTGTGAAGAACAGACTTCACTTTTAAAAGACTGCCATGTCACCCCTACAGATTACGGTGCTGTTTCTTTGTAATAGCTAAAAACTGCAGTGGATCTTGGAGCGCCCCATTCATTCATGCTAGCCAAATCGCTATCCGGGACTGTGTTGTCTTCTGTCTTTTGGACTTTTGATTGTCCATAGGAATGGTCGTGAGCAGGTTCTGGTTATGTGTGGGAGCTGTAATGGATGCACAACCTGTCCAAGGTGTCTTCATGCGTTCCCCCTAGCCCACCCACCGCCGCCCACCCCATCACACCCCCATAACCCAGAACTGGATTAAGGAACTGAAAATTAATGGATGAACGCTATCTTCTTCAAACTTTTCCTGTTCTTTGTTCTGTTCTGTTTTTTTTTTTTTTTTTAGAAAACACCTTAAATGCATCAAGTGAGGTCAACAAACTGAACTCAAACACAGATTGTTAGACAGCGATCCAAACTATGACACTTTAACATCCAATCATCTGCACATTTCCTTTCAGACAGAAATGTTTTTTCTTTTTCTTTTTTGGAATTTTCCCCCTTTTTCTTCCCAATTGTATCCAGCCAATTACCCCACTCTTCCGAGCCATCCCGGTCCCTGCTCCACCCCCTCTGCCGAGCTGGGGAGGACTGCAGACTACCACATGCCTCCTCCGATACATGTGGAGTCGCCAGCTGCTTCTTTTCACCTGACAGGAGTTTCACCAGGGACGTAGCACGTGGGAGGATCACACTATTCCCCCCAGTTCCCCCTCCCCCCGAACAGGCGCCCCGACCGACCAGAAGAGGCGCTAGTGCAACGACCAGGACATATACCCACATCCAGCTTCCAACCCGAGGACATGGCCAATTGTGTCTTGTAGGGGACACGGGGATTTGAACTGGCGATTCCTGTGCTGGTAGGCAACGGAATAGACCGTAACACTACCCGGGCACAGAAATGTAAATTTGACACGCTTAGAGAGGCTATGATGTTGCTGTATCTTTACATTAAAGGTAAATTTGGTGCAGATGAGGCATTATTAAGTTTGAGGATAAAACTCTCACTGCCAGCTTTATCCAAACCGCCATCTCCATCTGTGGCCACAAGGTAGTGTTGCCCCCAGTGTTTCTGTTCTGTTAGCAGTAATGATTTACAGCTCTTTCAATTAGCTCAAAGGCCCTTGTATAGAAGCCAGGAAGTGGTGTGTTGCCTCAGCCATAAATCAAATTGGATTAAATACCGGCAGATACGCTTGGGCTGAACAAGGAAATACTCCCACCCTCAAATATGCATCTAAATTTTCCATCCACTCATTTATATGCTTTCATTTCCGCATCTATCAGTGCAAAGCTTGATAAAGATTAGTCGCAATGGGTGCCTTGAGTCAGCTTGTGTTCAGCTAAATCATTCATTTGCTCCAACTGAAGAGGCAAAAACCTATTTCTGGGTTGCATGCTCAGTCTTTGAAACAGCTGTGTTATTAGTTGTTGATTAATTTTGTTTGTGAGCCCCAGTTCATTTGCATATTCAAAGCTCCTTACACTTTTTCGATTCCAAAATGTGTTCCAGCATATGGGCTTCCATTCAATATTTATCAAGCAACATTAACTTTTAAGTCTTTTTAACTCTCGTCCCCCGAGACTCATTATCAGTGCTGGTTAGGCACTATATTAAAAGGCAGTAGAGGTTTAACATGCTGCGGGAAAGGGAAAGAAATGAAGGAATTATCGAACCATAAAAGTACATATATATATAGAATGTAAAGAAATAGAGATTTAGAAAAAAATAACACCCTGGGTTATCATCCCACTATGAGCCCTAGCCCCCTTCTGAAGAGCGAATAGACCTTCCTCATATTATATCTGTAGATCCACCCTATTTCCTTTCTATCCAGGCTTTAACATCGAGGGGTGTCAGGGCCCGAGGCACTGACTTTCTGGAAACCATCAGGATAATTCAATCAGATTGCCCAGAGATCTCATTATGGGGCTGCAGCCGGATGCTAAACATCTGACTCTTGCATTCATTGTTGCTGATAGAAGTCCTCTGAAAGCAGCGGGGGTCGAGTGATTGACAGAATGAAGTTTTTTTTTTTTTTTTGTTCAGGGTGAGTTCATAGTTAAATTGCTTTCCGCTCCAATTGTCTGTATCGGTACTCTGTCTCTCAACCTCTTTGATACCCAATCTGAAGTCCTGGAGGGATGAGGGCGATATCGCCAAGCAACGAAGGCACATAATTGTGCACTTCATAATGAAAGCATCATACTTTATGCACACTTGAGCAAGGCTTTCAATCCTCATTTTTGAAATTGTCTTCATATGTGTGTGTTGTAGGGACGACATTCCATTAGCAGACTTAATATGGAGCAGTTCTCCGTGTGTCTCTGAAATGTTGCTGAAATTGTCCAGGAAAGTGTCCACCAGTGATGTCACTGGCGGACAATCAGTAAATCACTGTCTTTACATGGTATTCAATGGCATTTGCTACAACAGCTGTAGGTAGCATTGTAATTTGCATTTTTTATGATGTAGCGTATTTCAATGTAGCCCACCGAAGGTAGCGGATAAACCGGAAGGGTTGTAGTTTGCACAGTCACACTTTTCCACACAATTTCAGCAGCACTTTGGAGACACAGTGAAGACTGCTGGAGAGTTGTCCCTAACATGTACTATATAGTGATGTAATGTTTAAAATTGTGATTGTTTCCTGATAAAGAGTCAGTACAGGTCTTGCATTCTTTTTATTTATTATTGCAAGGACTTTTTATTGCAGATTTTCACAGTATACAAAACACAAACAATATATCATATCCAACCTAATCCCAAGTATCCACCCACCTACCAGACCTGCGCCACGAATTTAGTCTGCCATTTTACACACTTGCCGAAGAGTAGAAGCACATGGGGGGGGGGGCAACAACAGTCAAATACACAGCATAGAACAAGTCAGAAGTTTGTACATATTATGGGGTTATAATCTGTGCTTCCATATTTTTTACAAATTTCAGGAAATGCTGCCAAATTTCTTAGAATCTCTGAACAGACCCTTGGAGATAATTTCTTATTTTCTCTAGCTTGAGATATCGCATAGTCTCTTGATCCAATGAAAGTGTGTTGGGGGAAAGAGTCTTTCCCACCTGAACAGTATAAGTCACCTGACTTATTTTAAAAAAAATCTTAACCAATATTGAAATAGAAGCTCTCCAACACATTGAACTCTGCAGCATCCAAAAGGATAAGAATTAATAGTTAAACCACAGATGACAGAGAATAGTGAGGTAACCTGCAGGCTTTGGCATGGCTTCCAGCCTACAGACCCCCCACCAAATCAAAGAAATAAAAAAAATAAAAAAATACTCATATACCATCTCCATTACATCTTACCCTACACACACTACACTATTTAACTAAAATCCAACATTATCTTCCCTCCATCCCCAATCACAATAAAAGGGCTCCCCTCCACAAATCCAATAATAATCTCTTCTTCCCTAACATAACTATACAACATATTAATATCTCTTTCCATTATACTTTTAAAAATATTGCACACCTCAGCTTTCAGCTTTACAGGTCTTACCTAGTGTGTTGAATGGTAAGGAGTTTGAGACTGCCAGTGTGGACTATACGTGGCATCTGCTATAGCTTGTATGTTATGGCTGAAGGTATTTACATGTGTGTAAAATCTGGAGCTTGTTACTCTAAAATAGCCCTGTTTTGCCCCGCTCAGTGGGACTGAAAACAGCTTGGCAGTTACACTGCAAGATGCTGTGACCATGTTTACCCAAATGAACTGTCTCTACACTTGTGTTGATCACTGACTCTTGATTCTTGTGCAGGCGGGCGCCCCTGTGGTACAAAAACAGAGGTACTTTTTTTTTTGTGTGTGTTTGTTTTGTAATAGTATCAAGAGCAAAGCTTGTAGTGTAGGTTGTCAGATGAAAGGACCGCAGCGGCAGCAGCTACATGGCATCTAACTAATGAAATACAAACCTCAATTTGAAGGCTTTGGTATGAAGTTGGAGGCAGAATTCCCCATGTAAGCCGTACTGCAGCATCTGGAGAGTAAAGTGTTGGCATTTTGAGCACACTTTCCCCAGCAAAACCTTCTCTGCCGGGATCTGTGGGTTTAATGGCCGCATTATAAATAACTTATTCTTTATCACGAGTAACTAAAGCGTATTTATTATGTGGATGAATCAGTTTTGTAAAGGAGAAGATACTTAAAGATGAAAAATGATCAATATGAGAATTGTGTTGTTTATTCTTTGTTGCATATATTATTTACAGACACGGTCCTTTTATTGCTCTGCTCTCTCATCTGTCTTTCTTATTGGCAGTTACCTTCACATGTAATTTGTCTGTATTCCCATATCGCAGCCTCATCTATCCTGTTATTGTAGCAATCTCTCTCTCTCTCTCTCTCTCTCTCTCTCTCTCTCTCTCTCTCGCTCTCTCTCTCTCTCTCTCTCTCTCTCGCGCGCACACACACGCACACTCTCCCTTTCCATCTCCATGAGACTTGGTCCATTTATTCACCAATTACATTCCCTTACTAGACCTGTAGAGCCTTGGCCATCTAGCTGCCTGGCTGCTGTTTCTCCCTCATTATCAGATGGATTGCCAAATGGCCCATGTGACTCCAGCTCAGAAATAAAAAATGGCAGCAGATCAGTAGGACAAGACTTTGTTAAATGGGGAGCTAAATACTCTTACTTTTTATGGCAGAAAACATACATTTTCATGTAGCAGTCACTTTATTCCTACATCCTACACTCATATGCATCTCATAGTTCAGGGGTAATTCCCTGAAATACTGTGCTGGACTTCAGTATTTCTTGGCATCAGTCACATACTGCTGCTATTAATATAGCAGTACTTAAATTTTAACTTTAATTCACAATGCTTGACTTGCCATGCCATTGCTGCACTGTTTTGCCTTGTTGCACATTTGACCTAAGGACATTTTTGTTTCACTTCACTGTGCCCTTGTGAATTGAATTGGATGAAAATTTGCTTTTATTGAGGGAACATTGGCTTAGTGGAAGAGTGGCAGGCTCCAAAAGGGTTATTGTTGTTTTCTGTATGGAAGGATTATGATAAAAAATGCACAGCGTCTTAGTGGTGAGTCTTTATTTACACCAACTCTCATAATTAGTGTGTTTGAAAACAGAAAATCCAATTTCTGTGCCGGAGATTGTGAACCATTGTGTCTGGTTTGGAACAGATATAATAACATGGAGGGAAGTGAAATACACACGAGATTAAACCTCTCATGCATAATACAAGGTTTGCTCTGATGTACACCATGGGCTTTGACAGTCATAGGGATCACAAGATTCAGACTTCTCTGTATATAAAAATATTCATGTGAACTAGTGTGTGTGTGTGTGTGTGTGTGTGTGTGTGTGTGTGTGTGTGTGTGTGTATGTATATATATATATATATATAAACCTTTTTTGGGTGGTGTGTGTCTTCCTCAAGCTCGGGTCCTCTACCAGAGGCCTGGGAGTTTGAGGGTTCTGCACAGTATCTTAGCTGTCCCTAGGACTGCACTCTTCTGGACAGACTTCAGATGTTTTTCCTGGAATCTGCTGGAGCCACTCATCCAGTTTGGGATTCACAGCCCTTAGTGCTCCTATTACCACTGGGACTACTGTGGATTTCACCTTCCACATCCGATCTAGTTCTTCCTTCAGCCTTTGGTATTTCTCTAGGTTCTCATGCTCTTTCTGCCTGATGTTGACATCACTTTGGATTGCTACATTGATCACCACTGCTGTCTTCTGTTCCTTGTCTGCCACCACAGTGTGTGGTTGCTTAGCCAGCACCTGCTTGTCAGTCTGGAACTTGAAGTCCCACAGGATCTTAGCTCTGCCTTTCTCAACCACCTTTGGCTGTGTCTCCCATTTGGATTTGGGGACTTCCAGACTGTGTTCAGTACAGATGTTCCTGTACACTATCCCAGGCACTTGGTTATACCTTTCAGTGTATGCTTTCCCAGCTAGCATCTTCCACCCTGCTACTAAGTGCTGGACTCTCTCAGGGCGTCTTTGCACAGCCTGCATCTTGGATCTTGTCTGGTGTGGTAGACCACTGCTTCAAACAGTCTGGTGCTGAGTGTCTGCTCTTGTGCTTTTATGATCAGAGTCTCTGTGCTGTCCTTCAGTCCAGCCTTTCTAGCCACTGGTAGGATTTCTCGATATCAACCACATCTACGTGTCAATGGTACATCCTATGGAGGGGCTTAGTCTTCCATGATACCGCCTCCTCTTCTTCTTCCTCCCTACTCTATGTCTTCTGCTACCTGAGGTATTCACTCGGCAGTTTATCCTGGTGGGTCCTCTTTCTGATGTACTCATGGATGTTGTCACGTATCAGGAAAGAACCCAAAAGCAGACGGGACAACCAGGTAAGGGAAGAAATCAAGTCTTTATTGAAGTGACTGATCTCAGGGGTAGAGCAGGAGTTGGCTCAGTGGCAGGTAGACTGGCAGGCAGAAGTCCATGAATGGTGACGTTCCAGCGAAGACTGGTCCACAGTGGAGGCTTTTTAAGGGTGATGGCGATTGCTTTGATGTCAAGGGAGAGTGGGCGATTGCTTTGATGGCCAGCTGGTGTACCGGGGTGAGGGGGGGTCAGCAGGTGTCAAGGGTGATTGCTTTGATGTCAAGGGAGAGAGGCGACAGCAGGTGTCAAGGGAAAGAGGGCGATTGCTTTGATGTCAAGGGAGAGAGGCTGTGACAGTACCCCCCCTCCGAGGGGCGCCACTGGGCGACCTACCAGGCCCGTCAGGGTGCGTCCTGTGGAAGTCCCGGATGAGGTTCGCGTCCAGGACAAGGCGACGAGGGACCCAACACCTTTCCTCCGGGCCATATCCCTCCCAGTCAACGAGATACTGCAGGCGGCGACGAGAGTCCAGGAGACGACGAACAGTGTAAGCAGGATGATCGTTGATCATACGATGAGGTGGGGGCGGGGGGGCCGGGGGAACTAGAGGGCTGGTAGAGACAGGTTTGAGGCAGGACACATGGAAGGAAGGGTGAACCCGGAGGGGTGCGATGACGATCCGCCAAGCGCTGGTAACGGCTGGAGGCCCTGAGCATTGCATCACGGGCTCGCCCGCAGGTCCGATGGCGCCGACAGACATGGGCCTGGACAGACGGGACCGGAATGTCTACCTCTTGAGAAGGAAAAAGGGGGAGCTGATAGCCGTAAAGGCATTGAAAAGGGGACAACCCAGTAGCAGACGATGGCAAGGTGTTATGGGCATATTCTACCCAGGGAAGTTGTGAGGACCAAGAGGATGGGTTGGCAGACACCAGACAGCGGAGAATAGTCTCCAATGCCTGGTTGGCCCTCTCGGCCTGGCTGTTGGTCTGAGGATGGAACCTCGATGACAGGCTGACGGTGGCACCATTGGCAGAGCAGAAAGCCTTCCAGACCGCAGAAGTGAACTGGGGGCCACGGTCAGACACTATATCACGGGGAAGACCGTGGACCCGGAAAACCTCCCTGACCAGCAGATCCACAGTCTCTCGAACCGAAGGCAGTTTAGACAAGGGCATGAACAAATTTACTGAAGCGATCAACAACAATCAGTACAACGGTGTTACCATCAGAGGCGGGCAGACCAGAGACGAAATCCAAGGACAGATGCGACCAGGGACAGTGTGGAACAGGCAGGGGGCACAGCAGACCGGCACTGGCCCGAGTGGAGGGCTTATTCTGGGCACAAACAGGACAGGCAGAAACAAAAGACCCAGTATCCTCCGTCATGGAAGGCCAACAGAACCGCCTACGGAGGAAGGATAGGGTCCGGGTTACTCCAGGATGGCAGGTAAGTTTGGAAGAGTGAGCCCACTGCAACACACTAGATTTGACAGCATCTGGAACAAACAAGCGCCCAGGGGGACCGTTACCTGGGTCAGGCTGAGTCTGTTGTGCTGCCATGACCTCCCTTTCAATGTTCCAGGTGACAGCCGCAGCCACAACCACCCAGGTAGAGGGAACGATGGTGTCAGGTTGGAGCTTGGGCTCAGACTCCTCCCCATGCACACGAGACAGAGCATCAGGCTTGGCATTCCTGGAGCCAGGTCTGTACGTCAGAGAAAAATTAAAACGACCAAAAAAGAGCGCCCACCTGGCTTGGCGCGCGGTGAGTCGCTTTGCTGACTGGATGTATTCCAGGTTCTTATGGTCAGTCCACACTATAAAAGGAAGCTCAGACCCCTCCAGAAAATGTCGCCATTCCTCCAGTGCCAATTTCACCACCAGGAGCTCACGATTCCCCACATCATAGTTCCTTTCAGCTGGGGAGAGACGGCGAGACAGGAAGGCACAGGGGTGTGTCTTGCCATCCTCACTGGAGCGCTGAGAAAGGACCGCCCCCACCCCAATCTCAGAGGCGTCCACTTCTACAACGAACTGCTTGGTTGGGTCTGGCTGGATGAGGATAGGAGCTGTGGTGAAGCGGTGCTTGAGGGCTTGGAAAGCTGCCTCTGCTACAGGGGTCCACAGGAACTGTCTGGAGGTGGAGGTAAGAGTGGTTAGTGGGGCCGCAACGCGGCTGTAATTGCGGATGAACCATCTGTAGAAGTTGGCAAATCGAGGAACCTCTGAAGCTGCTTACGGCTGGTCGGGCTTGGCCACTCAAGAACCGCTCTGACCTTGGCGGGGTCCATTCTCACCTGCCCATCGGCCACGATGTAGCCCAGGAAGGTGACTGAAGGGGCATGGAATTCGCACTTCTCTGCTTTTACGAAAAGGCGGTTCTCCAGAAGCCGTTGAAGGACTTGGCGGACGTGCATGACATGCTCTGACAGGTCTCTGGAAAAAATCAGGATATCATCCAGGGAAACAAAAACGAAACGATCCAACATGTCACATAGGACGTCATTGACCAGACTCTTGAAGACAGCTGGGGCATTAGTGAGACCAAACGGCATCACCAGATATTCAAAATGCCCTAGGGGGGTGTTGAAGGCAGTCTTCCAGTCATCTCCGTCTCGAACCCGGACCAGGTGGTAAGCATTGCGGAGGTCTAGTTTAGTGAACACTGTGGCTCCCTGGAGAGAATCAAAAGCAGAAGTCATGAGGGGCAGAGGGTACTTATTCTTGACTGTGATGTTATTGAGGCCTCTATAGTCAATACACGGCCGGAGGGTTTTGTCCTTCTTGGCCACAAAAAAGAACCCCGCACCAAGGGGTGACGATGAAGGGCGAATAAGACCAGCCACCAAGGTGTCCTTGATGTACCTCTCCATGGACTCCCGCTCAGGCTTGGAGAGGCTATATAGACGACTGCTGGGGAGGGGAGCGCCCAGCAGCAGGTCAATAGCGCAATCATAGGGGCGATGAGGAGGCAGGGAGAGAGCTTGCTGCTTGTTGAACACGGCTTGGAGGTCATGGTACTCTGGAGGCACCAGTGACAGGTCAGAGGTCTCAGAGCTTGACACCTGACAGGGGACAGACTGAGGCAGAGCAGACTGGAGTCATATGGCATGACAGACGGGACTCCAACTTGAAATTCTGGCCGATGACCAATCAATATGGGGACTATGCTTAACCAGCCAGGGATGACCGAGTATAATGGGAACAAATGGAAAAAAACTTAACTCCTCTTGATGGTTTCCGGACAACAGGAGGCGCACAGGCTCGGTCTTAGAGGTTATCCGGGCCAGGAGACATCCATCCAGGGCATTAGCTTCAAGAGGCTGGTCCAGACTCACAGTGGCAAGACCTAACTGCTTCACAAAAACTTGCATCCAAAAAGCTTTCATCAGCTCCAGAGTCAATTAAAGCCAAAAGTTTAGTGGACTGACCTTTAAAACTGATGGTAGCTTGCAACTGGGTACGTGGATGAGGAGACAGAGGGCAAACAGTTGGGCTCACGAGGATCCTCCTCCTCCCTCGTGAGCCTGCTAGTTTGACGTACGGTGAGGGCAGGAGGCGAGAAAGTGACCAGGCTGACCACAATACAAGCAGCTGTTCTCGGTGATGCGGTGTTGACGCTCCTCCAGGTTGAGCCGGAAGCGGCCGAGTTGCATCGGCTCCGAAGCTGGGGAAGAGTCACGCCTCGGGCATTCTCGGAGGATGGCAGCCTCAGTCGAGCGAGCTCGGCCCCCAGAGTTTGGAGGTGTGGCCCGTGGAAAGTTGTTGTGACCAGGAAAGCGGCGCGTCCTCTCTCTCCTCCGCTCCCGGAGACAGTTGTCCACACGAATGGCCAGGGTAACCAATTCCTCCAACCCTCCAGGCTCGGGGTAGGAAACCAATTCGTCCTTTATGGATTCGCTTAGACCATTGGAAAACCCGGCCTGGAGGGACTCGTTGTTCCATCCGCTCTCCGCTGATAGCGTACGGAACTCAACTGAGTAGTCAGCGACGCTGCGGGAACCCTGGCAGAGAGAAATCAGTCTTTTTGACGCATCCATTCCCCGCACGGGATGATCAAAAAGCTGGCGAAAAGCAGTGGTGAACTCAGCGTAGGATGAGGAAGTGGAGGCCCGCATCTCCCACACCGCTGTAGCCCAATCCAGAGCGCTTCCCCGGAGAAGACCCATGATGTAAGCGACTTTGGCTCCATCCGTGGAATATGACTGGGGCTGCTGGTTAAACACAATCTCACACTGCATCAAAAAAGGGCGACAAAGTCCAAAATCTCCCATCATACTTATCGGGGAGGGCAACCCATGGTTCCTTAGCCGAAGTTGATGGCGCTGAGGGTGGCGGAGCTGGAGGGGCGGGTCCCGGGCTCGCGGAGGCACTAAGTTGGGTCTGGATTCCGGAGATCTTTGAGCCGAGCTCACGGAGGGCGTCAGCCATCTCCTGTAGCACCTGGCTGTGCTGGCCGAGGACCGATTCCTGGTTGGCTACAGCCTGGCAGACCGTGGCCAGGTCTGTGGTGGAATGGTCTGCTGGGTCCATAGTGGCTGGAACGTACTGTCACGTATCAGGAAAGAACCCAAAAGCAGACGGGACAACCAGGTAAGGGAAGAAATCAAGTCTTTATTGAAGTGACCGATCTCAGGGGTAGAGCTCAGTGGCAGGTAGACTGGCAGGCAGAAGTCCATGAATGGCGACATTCCAGCGAAGACTGGTCCACAGTGGAGGCTTTTTAAGGGTGATGGCGATTGCTTTGATGTCAAGGGAGAGCGGGCGATTGCTTTGATGGCCAGCTGGTGTACCGGGGTGAAGGGGGGGTCAGCAGGTGTCAAGGGCGATTGCTTTGATGTCAAGGGAGAGAGGGCGACAGCAGGTGTCAAGGGAAAGAGGGCGATTGCTTTGATGTCAAGGGAGAGCGGGCAATTGCTTTGATGTCAAGGGAGAGAGGCTGTGACAGATGTTGCTTGTTTTATCATGGATAGTGGCCTTAACACTAACTCTGGGCTCCGATCTTTTCATTTATTGTAGAGTCTCAGGCTGCTGGACTTTGGGTGGAACCCTCTGTGCATTGTGAGGAGTTTCCTTGTCTTGATATCTGTGCCCTTTACATCCTCCTTTGGCCAGCTTATTATTCCAGCTGGGTTGATGACTGGTAGGGCATATGTGTTGATTGATGGCTTGGCTCTTATTCTTCCCATTAATTTGGCTCCTCAGGATCTGCCTCACTCTCTGGAGGTATTTGGCTGGAGCTGACCTCCTTGCTGCCTCCTCGTGGTTTCCATTTGCCTGTAGAAAACCCAGGTACCTGTAATGGTCCTGTATGTCTGCTATTCTGCCATCTAGTAATTCAACTCCTTCAGTCCTCACCACCTTTCCACTTTTTGTCACCATTCAACTGCACTTGTCCAGTCTGAATGACATCCCGATGTCATCACTGTAGATCCTGGTGAGGTGAATCAGCAAGTCACTGTCTCATTCATTCCTGGCATACAGCTTGATGTCATCCATGTATAGGAGGTGGCTGATGGTAAACTCCACTGCTGAATCTGTATCCATATTCACTCATTGTGATGATCTGACTTAGGGGGTTCGGGTCTATGCAGAACAGCAGTGGGGATAGTGCATCACTTTGGTATATGCCACATTTGATGGTTACCTGTGTGATTGTCTTTGAGTTGGCCTCTTGTGTTGTTTTCCACTGCGACATTGACTTCTTGATGAAGGCTATTCGTGTCCTGTTGGCTTTGTGTAGTGCCAAGCACTCCAGTAACCACATGTGGGGCACTGAATCATAGGCTTTCTTATAGTCAATACAGGCTGTGCTCAGGTTGATCTGTCTGGTCTTAGAGTCTTGGATGACTGCTTTCAACCAGAAGCTGATGCTCTGACCCTCTTGTGTTGTTCCCAATTCCCTTTTGAGTTCCGCTCATGTATTGAGTCATGTGCCCATTCAGTTTAGATGCTATGCTGCCTGACAGGATCTTCCATGTTGTGGGGATCCTTCATGATCAGTATTGTTCTTCCTTGTGTTAGCCAGTCAGGGTGAGATCCTGATGTTAGCAGCTATTTCATCTGTGTCACCAGGCGTTCATGGAGTGCTGTTAGATTCTTCAGCCAGTAGGCATAAATCATGTCAGGGCCTGGTGCAGTCCAGCACTTCCTGCTTGAGACTCGTCATTGGATGTTGGCCACCATGATGGTAACTGGGTCTTGTTCTGGGATATTGCTATGGTCTATTCTTGAGTCCACCAGCCACTGGGCATTCGTGGTGTGTGATGCCTCCTTTTCCCATATATCCTTTCAGTATTACTTGGTCTCTGCTCTGGGTGGCTGTGATGTTGTTACTCTGTAGTTGGGAGTACACTATGGATGGTTCTTCAAGGAACAGGTCATTTTCTCTTTTGGCTTCTGCTTCTCTAGAGTATCTCTTCAGCCTGATGGCCAGAGATGTGAGCCTTTGTTTGGCCGTTTCCAGGGCCTCACTTATGGACATCTTGCTGTACTTCTTCAACCAGGGCCTGTCTTTCATCACACCTTTATTCACCACTGTTAACTGGTTAACATTTCTCCATGCTGCTTTGATCTTGGCTTCCAGCCTTCTCTTCCATGGAGGGTACTGTTGGTGACCTGTATTTTTAATCTTGTACCCACACATCTCTAGGATTATGGTTGCAGTGGCATATACAAGTTCATAAAAGCTCTATACAAGTTCTCTGTATCTATCTCCATTTGAACTCTCCAACTGAACCTTTTTTGTTCCTGTTTACATCATATCTGCTACCTTCTAACAAATCTTTTTGCCCTCTTAGTTATTTAAATATCCTCTCATATTTTCTGAAATCTCCCTCTTTTCAAGTCAGCCTTCTGGATGGTGTTACCATCAAGACTTGGGCAAGTTAGTGGAGTAAAAGAGAGAGTTTGTGAGGATAAATTAACAATATAACTATTCATCAGATTACCATTCGACCGGACAGCTAGTAGACATTGCAAATATTGAACACAATCAGCATGGGTTGTTATGCACTCTCATATTGAAATAGTTCAGGGATGTATTACTGTTGGTGGAAAAAAAAGTGAAGTAGTGTCCAAAATAACTAAGAAAAGATTGATTGTTGAAATATATGATATAAATGGTGATCTCTTATTAGTGTATTTGCTGTATTGTATGGTCCTCAAGTAAGCAAGAAACAAAATATACATTTGCCGTGGTGATACTCCTTCACTGGCAGGCTTCTCTGTAGTGTAGTTAAAATTGTCAGTGTTTTTGACAGCTCAAAGTCTTCTGCATATTATAGGGTGGTATTTTCAGCATATTGCATTAAAATACAGATGGAAAGTATGGAAGGGCCTTCAAAGTTTCCCTTGCCTTTGTGAGTATTGAATGAGCACTGGATTACATGTGATGCCTTGGGAAGGGAATGAAGGCCCACTTAACTACTTATTCAGAACCAAGGCGAAATAAGAGTATCTACAAGGGAAAAGGAAGAGTTTCAACGATTCATGTTTTCCTCCTATCAAAGTGCCCTCAAGCAAGGCACTCATGAACGAGGTCAACTATAGAAGATCAACCTGCTGAGACTTTTGATCAGGTGTACAAGATCTGCTCCACATACGCTAAAGTTAATCAGGCAGCTCATCATCATCACTGCCACTTTGGGGAGCAAAGTGAGTTCACTCATAAAAAGTTGATACGACTTGTTTGATTTTATTCTATTTTCCGATGTCTAGGTTTTTCAACAAAATGTCTTGGTAATTTTGTAGATATGTCGCCGTCATGGTATCAAAAAAGCAATGGCACATCCTATTCCCCCTCCAAAGGTCCTCTTATCGGTCTGCTTGTTCTTTTGAAGGTACTCGCATAAAGAACTCATTAACTCACACATTTTAAACCTGTTGGATTTTACAGTTTCCTTAAAGTTTCATGCAGCATTAGCAGGGAAACCATGTATGTAATTATAATATGTGTAATGGGGAGCGATTACAATGTCTATTACACATGATTTGTACTGAGCTCTGAATTTGATATTGATATGCAGCTGTGCACATGTGTGAAGCAAAAACAGTTATAATAGAGGACCACATACAGGGTATGAATGTGGGGGAAAAAAAGACATATCTTTGATGAAATCGACCAGGAGTTGATTTTAAACATGTCATTATGTTTGCGTCTTGTGTATTCAAACGGTGAGCTCATAGCTAAATGAAACTATCTTGTTTGCGCACTGCATCTCCTTCTCTCGAGCTTTGGTGATTTGGCAGTGTGCCAGGGGCTGTGTCCGTGAAAAGCCCATCAAGATAGCCGCCTCATTGTAGAGACAGCAAGCTGAGGTCGGGAATGAGGTTTTGAGGCTGAGGTAAGTGAAGTGGGTCATACCACAACAAATCAACAGGGCTTCACCAAGTATACGTGATCTGGCCCCGAGCCAAGCCATTATGTCAATCAGTGAAGGAAGAGGGATGTAGGGAGGAATTTTTTTTTTCCCCCGGGTTCTTCAGCTTCCAATACCTCAATGGAAAAACACACAGACTGTGGCCTGGTGTCGTCACAGTAAGAGAGACTGGCTAGGGCTGAAATGTCACATCTTCTGATGCCTGAACGAGCGTACATTTTGTTTTCATCAGCAATGATCCTGTTGCAAGATACTGAACCCAAAAATATACCCAAACCTCAGTGGGACAGGTGCTGGATAATGATATTTGCATGTTGGAATAAGAGCTCCCTCATTTTCGATCATTACAGTCTTCACCCATGCAGAAATTTAAACAATGACATCATGATAAAACTCAAACACATACATATTTGGTGAAGTGATACTCAAGGTGAAATAAACATGCAATACAATAAAATACATAATGACTAAATAAGATGAGGGAGCCGTTATTCCAGTGTGTTGGATAACTTTCTCACCCGCAAGACCCTGAAGCCCTGCCCGCTCATTCATTTTAGGGCAATCTATCTCTTGGAAAGTCTAAACATAGAACATTATATAATGTTATAGTATATATATATAATTTCTTTTGGATTTCTTCCCCCTTTTTCTCCCCAATTGTATCCGGCCAATCACCCACTCTTTCCGAGCCGTCCTGGTTGCTGCTCCACCCCCTCTGCTGATCCGAGGAGGGCTGCAGACTACCCCATGCCTCCTCCGATACATGTGGAGTCGCCAGCCGCTTCTTTTCACCTGACAGTGAGGAGTTTCGCCTGGGTGACATAGCATGTGGGAGGATCACACTATTCCCCGAATTTCCCCCTCCCCCCCCAAGCAGATGCTCTGACTGACCAGAGGAGGCGCTACTGCAGCAACCAGGAGACAAACCCACATACAGCTTCCCACCCGCAGCCAATTGTGTCCATAGGACACCCGACCAAGCCGGAGGTAACATGGGGATTTGAACCGGTGATCCTCATATTGGTAGGCAACAAAATAGACCGCTACGCTACCCGGATGCCCCCTATAGTTATAGTATATTGAATAATCCTTGAAGTGACGAACACAAGAGGTGTGGGAAGAAAGCATTGGCTAATGCACAAGATGGGAACAACAGCAGAAAAGATCTCCTTACTCTTCTTCTACATAGACCAAAAGAAGTCTCCAAAACCAAACCACTCTCCCCCCGACGCTTGCTTGCAACTCTTGTCAGATGATATGCTGAATATTTTTCTTGGCACTCACACAACAAGAAGTGATCACGGACGCTGTATTTTGGAGGCCTCGCATGCATTTCATCTTTTATTAAGTTTATTTTTCCGCTGCAGTAGTCATCAGAGTTGAGTTATTTATGTCTAATAGCCTTTTCTTTTCAGTGCGGTTACATTAGGAGTTTTGCTGTGGATGTAAAGTCCTCACGTCACACAAATTGCAAAACTCAGCCTTCAGCTCGATTGCCTCCACAAAACCTATTAGACATTTGACCTATCAGGACTTAATCTGTGGAAACTGGAAATGAAAATATATGTTTTTTTTTCCACTGCATATTTATCATGAAGAAAGACACATTGCTATTACAGTGAGATTACTTGCCCGTGGCGTTTTCTTGAGGAGGCATTCTTCGAGAAAATTGATGTGAAATTCACAGCTTAATTGAGGCTCTTGCCTTATGGGACCACCAACAAACCTACTATATGTTTGATGCTTTACATGTTAATGAAAATGACAAAGCAAAACTAAAATGTAACTTGCAACTGATAAAAAAAGATCCACAGGAATATTTCAAAATAAGGAGGCGGACTCGGTACATATGGACATAATGCACTGCTATATATTTTTCTATTCAATCAACTGCCTACTATGTGTGTGTGTGTGTGTGTGTGTGTGTGTGTGTGTTCTGTTATTATTATTATTGTTTTTTTTGTTTTTTTTTGCAGAGGATTATATATCTCAGATGATGATGTTGCTGCAGGGCACGTTTTTATTTTTTTGGGGGGGAGGGGCATTAAAGCGTTATCTCAGCATCTACTAGGGCCCTGCTCATATTTGCATCTTTGAGGAGTTGCTCATATTCTGTCTGTACACACGCACAAATGTAGAAGACTGACAACACGTGCATGTATGCACAGGTAACAACATTCGCTCCTGTATTTACTGCACTGTCAGCAAGTTTGCAACAGCGTGGTATTTGCTCTGACTGTAAGCCATGCAGGTGTAAACATGATCTCCGGTGTCAACAAATATGGAGGTCACTCCTTCAGGATTTTTTTTCTTTTTTCTCTTTCCTGCCCAGAAAAGCCGGATTTGACTTATCAGTCTATTGAACAGGAGTTATCATCGCACAACTGTCCCAAATATATAGGCTAGTAGGGGCCTACTAAACCCACTAGTAGGTTCAGAAGACTGTTATCCTCCATTTACTTCAGTGAGCCAGTGTTGGTGGGGCCCGTAGGTGCAGAAGGCCTGTTATCAGGCATGGGCTTTGGGGTCCGTTATCAACGTTTTTTTCCCCCCAAAACTTTACTGACCAAAAATATATCTCCCATGCTGCATTCTTAAAAGGTTGATTATTTGATCATATGGTAGGTTCTGCTTGTAATTCACAGCCAAACAAAGAGACCCATCCATCCATCCAGCCATGATCCAAACCGCTTACCCTGCTCTCAGGGTCGCGGGGATGCTGGAGCGTATATAATAAACATTGTTTGAGTAAGAAAAAAAAGAGAATCACATATCTTGTCAATTTTTTAAATGTTTACAGACTACATGCTTACAGTCTCCTGAACCTACGAGAAGTTTAGTAGGCCCCTGCTAGCCCATATATTTGGTGATGTGTGACGATAACTCCTATTCAGTAGACTGATAACAGTCAAATCGGGGTGGGGAAGTCATCTGTTTTTAAGTCTTCTGCAGTGGCGAATGCAACGAAAGGATCCACACACAAACTTTGCCTGTCAAAAGTTGCACCACAATTTGCCACCCCCCTGCCATTGTTTTGGGGGAGGAGGGGTGAAACGTTGAGGGAGCGTTAAGTGCAGTTCATTACCGAGCATCAGCCACCAGTCGTCAACTCCCGTACTTGTCCATACACCTGTAGTTGACTTATCTCCCTAAGGTGGCTCCTCAGAGTTAGAGGGCTCCACCTGTGAACTACGGTTACAATGTGCAGCTGTCCCATCTTGCCACCTTGGGGTCGGGGTGGGTCGGGGCAAATCACGGATTTTAGCTTTAATCTCCGGAACTGACCACTGGGTGCTATTCGCTCGAGTTTTACTGCTATTTGCACAAGTCTCCTGTTTACTAATACCCGTTCATTATGGTTGCTCTGTCTGACTGCTCCTTCTGCTATCTGCAATGGTTCCCTGGGTTTACTGTTTACAATGCCATCGCTACTGTACAGACCTTACTATTGCACAGACATTCTCTAGTGTCGGACACTGTTACAACAAAGTACATCTAAAGTCTGCACTGACTGTTTTTGTACATGTATCTTCCCCTTTGCACTCTGATTTCTCCAAGTACTTTTATTATAAGTACTTCTATTTCCCACTTGTGTGTCGAGCCAGCAAAACAAGCATTTCATTATGAGAATAAGCGTGAACTTGCTTTCCTATACGACAAATAAACTTGAAACTGAAACTTAAACTTAATGAACAAAAAAAGGTGTTTTCTTGCAGTCATGCGGCTTCACTTTGCATCCTCAGTCAGACACTGGGCGGCACAGTGGCCCAGTGGTCGGCACTGTTGCCTCACAGCAAGGAGGTCCTGGGTTCAAACCCCAGGCCGTCCCAGGTCCTTTCTGTGTGGAGTTTGCATGTTCGCACCGTGTCTGCGTGGGTTTCCTGCAGGTGCTCGGTTTCCTCCCCCCATCTAAAAGACATGCATGTTAGGATTAATACGCCTGTCAGTGCCCCTGAGCAAGGCAATGGAAAGAAGAAGTGGAGCTGGTCCTCGGGTGCTGCAGCTGCCCACTGCTCCTATACAGTAGGATGGGTTAAATGCAGAGAAGAAATTCATTGTAAGAATACAATGACAAATAAAGTGGCTTTCGTGCATTCATTCATGCTGTTTCCCATCATGGGAAACCTGGCAACACCTGCCGCTGGTAGGAGGCAACAACATGCTTGCTTTCAGACACCCTGGTGCTGATTGTGCCGAGGCTGATTTAATGAGCCGGGAAGAATTGACTGCGCCGGGTTTGAGGCGTCACCCTGGCGAGGTGAGCTCCACCGGGCACACGGCTCTGGAGCCTGAGTGAGTCTTCTGTATTCATGCAGCCGACTGAGGCACAGACAAAAGTGGCTGCTCGCTAGCTCGCCTTATTATATGTGAGGGCCGGTTGGAGGTATCTGAGTGCACCTCCTTGTTCTCTTAAGGCCGATAATCACACACTGCTGCGCATCCCTGTCTGCATTTGTATGTGTTGTGGACAGCATGCTGGAGATTCAATTTGAGGAGCGCTTGTCAAAAACGCTCCGTTTTGTTGTGAGGAAACAAAAACAAAACGAACACAACCTTCACCCGAGGTTCACTTTTCCAAATGGAGATGATGCCTTCTTTAAAAAACAAACAAAACTGGAGCGTTTCTATTTGTAAACAAAGTTGCTCTGTCAAAAATGCATCTTGAGATTTTTCAGATTTGTGCTCTGGGTTATGTGGATCATCTGGGTAGGGCTGACTTTTTCAAACTTGAAGGATATTTTTCATTTAAAAAAAAAGTACAAATGAACAAATTCAGGAAAGAGCATTCATACCCACAAAATAGTGATAGTGATGGATTCCAGCACCCATTGTAGATGTTTTTTTTGGTTTTTTATCTCATTCACAGTCAATAACTTGAAAGATTGCTTTCTATTGGTGTCGGCTGTTTGCAGTCGTCCAAGTAGTAGTAAAATATTACAGCCTGATCTCATGATAGATATGGTTCGGTTCATGCAGGGTGTTGTCAGATGATAGCTAGCAGCTTAGTTTTTTTTTTCTTCAGGGATCTAGAAAGCTGGGATGTCCGAGTGGCATGGCGGTCTATTCCGTTGCCTACCAACACGGGGATCGCCGGTTCAAATCCCTGTGTTACCTCCGGCTTGGTCGGGCATCCCTACAGACACATTTGACTGTGTCTGCAGGTGGGAAGCTGGATGTGGGTTTGTGTCCTGGTCACTGCGTTAGCACCCCCTCTGGTTGGTCAGGGTACCTGTTTGGGGGGCAGGAGGAACTGGGGGGGAATAGCGTGATCCTGCCATGTGCTACGCCCCCCCACCTGGTGAAACTCCTCAGTCAGGTGAGAAGAAGCGGCTGGCGACTCCACATGTATGGGAGGAGGCATGTGGTAGTCTGCAGCCCTCCCCGGATCGGCAGAGGGGGTGGAGCAGCGACCGGGATGGCTCGGAAGAGTGGGGTAATTGGCCGGATACAACTGAGGAGAAAAGGGTGGGGGGGGTAAAAGGAATCCAGAAAGCTTTACAGTGGATGTTTATCATCACAATTGTTGATGCAAAAACTCTGTAATCTCATAAAATGTTTACATTAATTTCTCTTTCCTCGTCAGCTGATACCCGAGAGACCTGTGCGAGCACTGAAATACCATATAGAAACCATGAAGATCACAGCACAGAAACCTCCATTAAACCTGCGGTACAGTATTGTGTGAAAGAAAAAAAGAGAAAATTCAAGATCTGAATAGATTTATAACCTTTAGACCTCATAAACCATCAGTTGTTATGGACAAGCCAATTAAATGATTTCCCATGTGCACTAAATCATGGCATTCGATGTCTGGGCTGGTGTCACCGAAGCCTAGCAAGACTCAGGAATAAACATTTCCGCAATTATATTTTGGGACCGTCTAACCGAAGAGTGAATCCCAACCGGCGCTGCAGGCCTTGTGAGAAATATGATTTCAGGTTTATTGCAATATTTTCCCCTTACATTAAATCGACAAAAGCCCCCCCCCCCCCCGTGGCATTAATCTGATATTTAAGTGAGGTTTTTGAGTGCATACAGAAAATGGTCGAGATGAGATCATTTCGGTTGTGTGGAAATTTGAGCCTCGAGGAGAACTTTTCCTTCATCCGGTCAATCCGTTCACTGATGCTGGTTTTTAACTGCCCCCCCCCTCCCCGCACTCATCCACCCTCTTATTGGGAAGGACGTGGAATTGCTTTTGCGTAGCAGGGTGCTATATTTCTGCCAGCCCTTGTAGCTTCTAGATAAAAGAGAGGTCATTGCTTTACATAAAGGGGTAATTTCACACAAAAAAAAAGAAAAAGAAAAAGAAGTTAGCTGTGTGGATAATATGCAAGCTAATGTGCGTGCTGTAGCCAGGCTAATGTATGGTGTCTGCCCTGAGGGTGCAGCCGCTGATAACAGGACAGCTAATAGCAAATGAACACCGAGGCTATTCATTTCTTACCAGCCGGGGTAAGTAATGCAACTCATAAATGTTTTAAATTGGGTGACCTATACCTTTAAAATTGAAAGTGAAATGTCTTTTCGTGCATTTCGTACTGGGTGAACCGCACGCAGACCATCTGTGTGTTTTGACTTCCCAAAACTTTCTTTTAATTGAAACCGGATCGCTTTTTATGGAGGTGAACGGCATCGGCCTCGCGCTCCCTCGTCTGCTGTCTATTGCACACAAGTCTGCGTTCATAAATAAGCTCCAGCGTGGGTCATTAATAATAGGAGAAAGTCATTATTTCTCTTCCACACACTGAATAATTGAGCCAGTGGTAGCTTTGTGCTTTGGTTGTAAATATGTTCATAATCTCGGCGTTGCCTCGGTGCGGGACCAGGGATACATTAGTCTAATCAGGCCGCTTGTGATGTTGCGCAGTGACGACGCAACCTTCATGATATTGTTTTGGCTCAGTCACATCACAACAAGAACAGAAACACACCTAATTGGATTAGTCTGTAGGACACCTAATTCCCCGCAAGGCCCGAGGAGACACCAGAGCATCGTCTGAACTTCTAAACAGGCAGCACGGTTCAGGTAAGAAGTTAACTAGGCTGCACACAGCCGGGAGAATGTGAATGAGAGAGCTGATGACCGCTAGCCTCCTCCCCGGTGGCGTCTGCACAGGGATGTTACGGATATTTGTCTGCGTCCTTTTGGTGCGAGTTACTCCAAAGTCGTGCTCCTTCTCAAATAAGGAGAGCTTCTGAAATGACCTAATTGCGCTTCAGAATGTCAAAAAAACGGGAGAGAAAGGCTTGCTTTTCTTTTCTTCTTTTTTGTACGGATGGGGTAATATGATATAAAACTGCATCCAGACTTTAGTGGATGGAAGCTGTGTTTCATGCTCTTTCCTGTTTTCTGGTTAATATAGCCCTCCAACAAGACTTATTCGATATCTCGTAGAGGAAATCATGTCTGCTTTGACTGAAGTACCTCAAATCAAGTTCCAACTGTAGACCACATTAATACAACAGGGTTCAAGTCCAGAGGAAAAACATGAAAAGGCAGACACCTGTACCTGCTCCACCGCTGAATCAAACTCCTTCTCACGGCAAGGGATAGAAGCAAAGCCTGTAAAAACTGTCATTCACACATTTTTGTTCAAATTATAATATGATAGGAGGGCGTCCACCTAGCGTAGCGGTCGATTCTGTCGCCTGCCAACACGGGGATTGCCGGTTTGAATCCCTGTGTTACCTCCGGCTTGGTCGGGCATCCCTACAGACACTATTGGCCTTGTCTGTGGGTGGGAGCCGGATCATGTGGGTATGTGTCCTGGTCACTGCACTAGCGCCTCCTCTGGTCGGTCGGGGCGCCTGTTTGGGGGGAGGGGGAACTGAGGGAAATCGCGTGATCCTCCCACACGCTATGTCCCCCTGGTGAAACTCCTCACTGTCAGGTGAAAAGAAACGGCTGGAGACTCCACATGTATCGGAGGAGGCATGTGGTAGTCTGCAGCCCTCCCTGACTCGGCAGAGGGGGTGGAGCAGAGGACAGCTTAGAAGAGTGGGGTAATTGGACAGGTACTACAATTGACAACTGGGGAGAAAAAAGGGGCAAAAAAATCCCCAAAAAATATACTATATATATATATATATATATATAGTATAATATGATAGGATATGGTTGACCGATTCATTTGGTTTACAGGCAACTGAGAAGACAAAAAAGTTGTAGGCCTGACTTGCATTGTGCAGGGGAACAGTGCTGGTAAGTCAGCTGAGCAGGCAGTGATGACAGTGGGATACCTTAGTACATGTTTTCTGTATATGTTTGCTTGATTTTTGGTATAGCCCCCCCCCCCCCCCCGGAGAAAAATGCACCAGCCACCACTGGACAGAATAAACAAAAATGAGGACAGACAGAGGGACACGGGGAGGAAAATAGCAGATAGGTTAGTTTAAAGACAGGGGGGCCTCACTTCCTTTCATCATTTGCATGCAGGAAGATGTAAAGCAATAAACAAGCCGCTGTTGGCAGTTTGATAGGCGGAAATCTACTCTGAACACATTTACCCCCGGCTGCATTTCATTTATTACGTTTGGGACATTTCACTGCAAACAATGAACAGCTTTTGTATGTGTATGTGTGTGTGTATGTGTATGTGTGTGTGTCCGTGCCCGCTTTGCTAATTGGTTGGGTTAGATGGGTTCGTCCCACTGCCCAACGTATGAATCACTTTCATTGTGAAAATGCGGTGATGTAATACGAATGTTTAATAAATTAGTAAATTCAAAAGCAATACCTAAATATCTTCTTAATGTCTTTGTCATTTTAAATCATTATCCCGTAATCTCAATTTCTCCCATCTCTGCCACTGCATTACTCACTGCTGACTCCGTGCGGCCCTTTTACTGTTTTTAAAATTCTGCTTTACTGAAGGGGAGGGGATGCAGGGGCTTGCATTGGGGCTATATTAAGTGGGGATGTATTGTGTTGTGCTGTAGTAGGAAACCGCTCATGTAAATATTGCAAAACACTGCATATTTTATGATGATCATGTAACGGTTGTGCACAGGCAGCCATTACCACTTAGGCAAAGTGCATCTACATATATTTTCATTCCCAGTTCCCGGAGATTAATCTTATTACGAGTGTGTGCAAATAAATAAACAGCACAACAGATATAAGCAGCGATGCCGACAGGCGTGAACGTGAGCGGGGGGGGCTTCGTTAGATGCACGGTCAGATTAGAGAAAAGCTGTTGAATTGCCAGTTTTGTTCGGCCGCTCTGCACGACAAACATAATTACTCAACTTGACATTGTGCAGGGACCGCAGTGTCATGTATTTTTACCTTAATATTGGCAATAACAACCCACCTACTACAGTAATTTCATTTGTGATTGTATCAACACAATCCCACCTTCCTGCTTCTGGCGGAGAGAGAGGTTAATTAAAATGTCATTGTTTTATGGTTAATCTCGATGTCATCTCCCTTCTACGGAGCAGATTTCAAAGAGTGAACGGCTCCATAAAAGCGAGGTTCCTACTTACATAAGTGATGGAAATATAATTTAAAAGCACGCCGTCTGAAAATGAAAATGACTAAGTTTTCATGCTGTAACTCCACTAATTTAAAGCCTTTATTTCAGTCTCCAAAAAAAAAAAAAAAAAAACCATCAGGATATTCAAGAAATATAATTACAACTTATATTCTGTTCTTTATTACACAGTGGGAGAGGGAAAAATTAAATAGCATAGCTCAGACCAGGGCTTTCAACTCAGTGCACAGATTTAGGGTACTAATAATGCATAATACAATACAATACATCAGCGGTCACTCGGGGTCGGGTATGACTGTTCTTCTAGGTCGTTATGGGTATCCTTACGGGAGGATGCTTCTGCGTGACAGCTTTTTATGTATGCTGATGCGCCTGCAGCCACCACACGGTTCTTGGCAGGAGGTGGCCAGAGTGCAATGGCATGGAGAACCAAGATGATTGGGGACCACCCTCTGTTGCAGCCTTCATCCACCTTGACTTCACTGGCATTGACTTCCGCCAGCTCTGCCGTTGGTCCTGGAGCCGCATAATGGGGGGATGCCTGTGCGTGACAGCTTTTTACGTGGAGAGGCTGATGCACCTGCAGCCACCACACAGTTCTTGGCAGGGGGTGGCCAGAGTCCAATGGCATGGAGAACCAAGACGATTGGAGACCACCCTCTGTTGCAGCCTTCATCCACCTTCACTGCCATTGTCTTCCGCCAGTTCTGCCATTGAGGTCTTTGTTGACTCGCGCCTCATCTGGAACCTCCCCCTTGACCTAGCCTCTTTGGGTGACCTTACCAGGAGCCAACATCCGGATGGCATAGCTCTTGGGGTCATTAGTACATGCAAAAATTCTCCACCACGACAAAGTGGGAATCCAGAAGAACAATACAATACAATACAAATACAGTACAAATACAATACAATTACACAAGGCTTTGTGCCACATTACATTTAACTGTTTAACTTAATCTGACTGTCATTTACTGTTATGTGCACTGTATGGCATGATGAGTTTGTGGCTTTGAGCGTAAGAATCTCATAAAATGGAAAAGCACTGGTCTACTATTGGGTCTAATATACACTATGTATACACAGTGTAATTGTAAGGTGTTGGGCCACCACGAGCCTCCAGAACAGTTTCAATGCTCCTGGTCAAAGCTTGTACAACTCTCTGAACTATACTGGAGGGATGGACACCATTCTTCCAAAAGATATCCCCTTATTTGGCGTTTTGATGATGGTGGTGGAGAGCGCTGTCTAATGTGTCGGTCCAAAATGTCCCATAGGTGTTCAATTGGGTTGAGATCTGGTGACTCTGAAGGCCATAGCATATGATTGCACTTATTTTTCACTTACGCATACATTATACATTATATGTTGATTGTGCTGCAAATGTGTGTCTATTTGTATTTTGACTATTTGTATATATTTAATTTTTTTATTTTTTACCAGTGGGGAGTTGCACTTGATTTTGTTTTACAGCTGTGCAATGACAAATAAAGGCATTCATTCATTCATTCATATCCATCAAACCATTCAGTGACCCCTTGTGCCCTGTGGATGGGGGCATGGTCATCCTGGAAGAGACCTCACCCATCAGGATAGAAATGTCTCATCATAGGTGTTGTAGCGGTCTAAGCATCGGCTTTGTGTCAATGCAGTTGCCCACTGGGGACTGGGGTTTGCGCCCCGGTCTCATCAGATTCGACTATGGCCGCACTCGATGAAGCAGCAATCATTGGCAACGCTGTCTTCGGGAGGGGGGCGGAATCGGCTTGTGTTCGTCACGTGGATGCATCTCCGTGTGTGTTAGAAAAAACAGTGGTTCGGCCTGGAGTCGCCTTGTCACGAAAGTGGGGAGGCGGTCTCCTTCGAGACTGCCGGCCGAAGAGATGCAGTTGGCGAACGCATGCAGTACGAGGGTGGGTGTTTGAATTAAAATAGGGATCGATTGGCCACTAAATTGGGAGAAATCAGAAATAAATTTAGAAAAAAGAAATGTCTCATCATAGGATAAAGGTGATCACTCAGATTAACTTTGTATTGGTTTGCAGTGACCTTTCATTTTAAGGGGACAAGTGGACCCAAACCATGTCAGGAAAATGCCTCCCACAGCATAACAGAACCCCCGGACCCCCTCACTGTAGGGGTCAAGCATTCAGTTTTTTTTTTTCATTTAATTTGTCAGCAGTCTCGTACACCGATCAGCCAAAACATTAAAACTACCTGCCTAATGGGTCCCTCTTGTGCCACCAAAACAGCTCTGACCTGTCGAGGCATGGACTCCACAAGACCTCTGAAGGTGTCCCCTGGTATCTGACACCAAGTTGTTAGCAGCAGATACTTTAAGTCATGTAAGTTGAGAGGTGGGGTCTCCATGGATTGGACTTGTTTTTCCATCACATCCTAAAGATGCTCGATCAGATTGAGATCTGGGGAATTTGGAGGCCAGGGCAAAACCTTGAACTCTTTGTCATGTTCATGAAACCATTCCTGAACAATTTTTTGCAGTGTGGCAACATTGCCCAGAGCATCACACTGGCTCTGCTGGCTTGTCTTCTCCCCATAATGCATCCTGGTGCCATCTCTTCCCCAGGTAAATGATGCACATGCACCCAACTTTCCACATGATGTAAAACAAAACGTGACCTACCAGACCAGGTCACCTTCTTCTACTGCCCCATGGTCCAGTTCTGATGCTCATTTGCCCATTGTAGGCAATTTCAGAGTTGGACAGGGGTCATCATGGGCACTCTGACCGGTATGCAGCTACATGGCCCCATACACAACAAGCTGCAGTGCACTGTGTCCTGACACCTGTCTGTCATAGCCAGCATTAACTTTTTCAGAAATTTGAGCTATGGTAGCTCTTTGGTGGGATTGGACCAGACGGGCTAGCCTTCACTCCCCTTGCGCATCAGTGAGCTTTTGGCGCCCATGACCCTGTCGCCAGTTCACCAGCTGTCTTTCCTTGGACCAATTTTGGTAGGTTCTGACCACTGCATACCAGGAATACCCCACAAAACCTGCCGTTTTGGAGATGCTTTGACCAAGTCATCCAGCCATCACAATTTGGCCCTTGTCGAAGTTGCTTAGATCCTTACACTTGCCCATTTTCCCTGCTTCCAACACATCAACTTCAAGAACTGACTGTTCACTTGCTGCCTAAGATATCCCACCCCTTGATAGGTGCCACTGTAATGAGATAATCAGTGTTATTCACCTACCTGTCAGTGGTTTAATGTTATGGCTGATTGGTGTATATCTATATATAGTGTAAGGTACTTTGGATGAATACAACAGCTAAACTGAACAGCATTATATAAAGTAATTTGTGTTCATTTTTTTCTAAATCTAAGTGCAGCGAGCTGCCTCATTTTATACAAAGTTTCTACAAGAAATTTGGAAAACTTCTATAAATTTCTATAAGAAAGCAGTGAAAAGATCCTCAGAAACAGGTGGAATCACCCCAATGGCAGAGAGTATTTCCCTACTCGTCAGATGAAGAAGATTAAAACTGGATATGAGACGACTGTAGAAAGACATGTTTTTGCAGTGTCTAATAAATCCTCTTACTCATAGACTGTTAAGGGGTTTATCAAATTATATTATGTGACCCAGTTGACATTTAGGTGGGCAAGGAATCGAGGCATCTTGCCAGATGAAGGGACTTGCAGCATTGTTTCTTTTCTAAAATGCCATTTAGAGAATTTCAAACTACCAAATATTAACTAATACCTGTTTGAAAGAGTTATTAACACTTGTGTCTTAAAAGTGTGTTCTAGTGCAATATGTGCCTAGTATTAATTAATAATAATTTATATAGCATGTTTCTAAAACAATGTTACAAAGTGCTTTACAAAGAAATAAAGATAAAAATAAGAATAAGACCAAATAAATAAGAGTAAAAATAAAAACCGTATAAATTAATAACAACAAATATCTAACATTTGTAAAAGCTTTCATAAAAAAAAGTTTTAAGATGAGATTTAAAAGAAGCTAAAGACTTGGTTAGTCTTGGTTTGACAGGAAGAGAGTTCCGTAGCGTGGGGCTCTAACAGCAAAAGCCTGATCACCCTTTGTGACAAACTGAGACCCGGGAATAACCAGCCGGGCTCCATCGGTGGAGATCCGCTCCATTGGCGGATCTCAATGGTCAAGAGGGCGTATACCAGGTCAGTAAATCAGAAAAGTATGTAAGAGCAAAACCATTTAAAGCCTTAAAAGTAAGCAGTAACATTTTAAAATCAATTTGAAATATAACAGGGGCCCAGTGTAGGGAGGCAAATACAGGAGTCGTGCCTCTTTGTCCCGGTAATGAGCCGAGCAGCGGCATTTTGAACCAAATACAGATGGTGGAGGGAGCCCTTGCTGATACCAAAGTAAAGTGTGTTACAATAGTCCAGCCAAGAATAGATAAAAGCATGTACAACTTTTTGCAGATCGGCAATTAATAAAAATGACCTAATTTTGGAGATTAACTTGAGCTGGAGAAAGTATGACTGAACAACATGTTTGATTTGATTATCAAAACCGAGGTTAGCGTCGAATATTACCCCAAGATTCCTAGCAGCCTGCTTAAGACTACCTGACAGACCACCAAGATTGGTAACAAAAGGGCTGATGGAATTTTCGGGACCAAACAGAATGACCTCAGACTTAATATCATTAAATTTGAGAAAATTTTCTGACATCCAGGATTTAATATCAGAGGCAAGTTGTGAGATTTGCTAGGGTGCTAGGATCTGTGGGTTTTAGTGGCATAACTGACTGGCATCAGCATAAAAATGGTGAAGCACATTGTGGTTTTGAATGACCTGGCCAATGGGCAGCATGTATATAAACAAGAGAAGGGGGGCCAAGAACTGAGCCTTGAGCCATCGAGGGAGTAGAGTTACCCAGAACAACAGAAAAAGTTCTGTTAGTGAGGTAAGAGTGTAATAAGCTGAGAGCCAAGCCCTTGGTGCCAACTCAAGTCTCTGAGTGCTGTAAGAGGATGTTGTGATCGACTGTGTCAAAGGCAGCACTTAAGTCTAAAAGAAATCGAGCAGTCACCTCTGTCTGCAGTCAGCAGTAGGTCATTAGTGACCTTAACTAGAGCTGTGTTGGTGCTATGAAGTGCTCTAAAACCAGACTGGAAGCTGTTAAAAACACTATTAGTGTTCATAAAAGAAATTAATTGAGGTGATATTACTCTCTCCAGAACCTTAAGATAGAAAAGATCATTTGGAGATTGGTCAGTAGTTACTTAAGGACGGGGGATCTAAATTAAGTTTCTCCATCAATGGGTGAACAACGGCATGCTTACAACTATCTGGAAAAGAACCAGAGACCAGTGAATTATTAGGAATTTGCAGAATAATGGGGCTAATAGTTGAAAATATCTCCTTGAGCGGCTTAGTGGGAATGATGTCTAAGATGCAGGAGGAGGGGATCATCTTGGAGACTGTACTCTCGAACACTGAAATTGTAATTGGTTGAAACTGGGTAAAAGATGCAGAATTCACATGGGAAATGGAACAAATGCAAGAGCCTGGCTGGATTTGGGACCTGATATTCGCCACCTTATTTACAAAATGAGTGAGAAATTTTTCGGACAACTCAACATGGGGTTCGAAAAGAAAAGTGGAGGGACCATTAATAACAGAATCAGTTACCCTAAAGAGAACTTTAGGATTGTGGTTATTTCTTGATATTAGTTCAGAGAAGTATGCTGATCTCACGTCCTTAACTGCCTTCTGGTAAATTAACGTTTGGTTTTTAAGGGTATTATGTGCTAATTCAGACTTGTTGACCTTCCGTTGTCGTTCCGATTTTCTACAGAATCTTCTAAAGGCACGAGTGTGATTGTTCAGCCAGGGGAGGTTATTTGATTTTTGTTTCCTAGTTTTAAATGGTGCAATTTGGTCGAGAATGGATAGGCACTGATTGTTGAATGAGTGCATTTGGATTGAGGGGGGATAAAGAGGGATTAACAGATGATGAATTAAAAGGCATCACAGAATTTAAGAGCAGAGCCAGCATTGAGAATGCGAGAGCATGTTTTAATATAGTGACTAGGAATAGGGAGCTATAGCGGGACTTTAAAAATGACAGCTTTATGGTCAGATACAGGCATATCCAGCAGATTAAGACACTCGAGAGAAACCAGATGAGAGTACAAGGTCTAAGATGTGGCCATTGGAATGTGTTGCCACTTTAACAGATTGAATTGAGTTAAAAGAGTCTATAAGATCCAAAACATGGGAAGTCAGGGAATGGGAAGGACAGCACACATGAATATTAAAATCACCAAGAATAAGCACACTGTCATATTTTGGTATGACAATAGATAGGAGGTCAGAAAACTCAAGAGATAAAACTAACTGAATTAGGGGGCCTATAAATTAAGATGCAGAGTAAAGAGGGAGGGCCAGTGATTAGAAAACATAAAACCTCAAATGAGATAACATTACCAAAAGTAACAGGATGGAACTTAAGACCTGACTTATAAAAAAACGGCTAGGCCATCACCTCTTTCAGAGGGCCTGGGAATGTGAAAATATGCAAAATCAGGGGGGGCTAGCTTCAATCAGGGGAACGTTGTCCCCTGGGGACAGCCATGTCTCAGTAATCATAAAAAGTCCAGATTATTAGAAACAATAAAATAATTAATGATAAAGGACTTATTAACCAGAGATCTCACATTCAAGAAGCCAAAATTGTTTGGTGTCAAAGCAGAATTAAAACCAATGGGATGACAACAAATAGGATGCAAATTGTTGATATTTGCTCCAGGTATTCATCAGTTGTTATTGTTTATACTATCCGATATGTCGTGTGGATGAGAGAAATGGTGCCCAATAATAGTTTGTATGGGGAAAACTCCCAGCGAGGAGGTCAAGGACAAATGAGGCCAGCGCAGGGAGTCAGCAGGTGGAACAGTGCCGTCAAGTGCCACCACAGGCAGAAGCGGAGGCTCCGGGAGAGAAGCGTGGGATTTAAAGTCAGTCACATGGAGAGGACTGTACGGCGTGCTGCAGGCTGGCCGCTAGCATCCAGCTACCCAGCCTGTTTGGGTGGAGTCCGTCAGATGTGAATGAGAGACGATCCCAAAACAGATTAAAGTTGTCAATAAAAACAATATTGTGAGCTCTGCAGGTGGGGATGAGCAGATGATGTGTGCAGGCTGATTCTGCTGAAACGCCCGGCTCCACGGGCCAGTGTCGGAATAGGACCTGAGACTAAAAACAGATTTTCCGCAAGTACTTAAAAAGCTGAAAAGGTCAATACAATTCTTTTCGGTTATTTTGGACTTTTGACGAGTGGCATCGTTTGTCCCCACATAAATGATCACTAGATTGGTGGAGGACGGGAGTGAGCGGATCAACTATTCAGGATATCAGGGACTGTGGCTCCAGGGAAACAGTGAGTGGCTGCATTGAGAAAATTGATGTTCCTGATTATGGAATCACCAACGATTAATGTGGCTGGGGGGAACAAGGAGATGTCGACTGTGGGTGCACACGATCTACACTGTGTGTTGAAATCGCCGACTGGGGATGTGGTGCCCGAGCTACAAGTGTTGTGATGAGGCAGCGACATCAGCTCTTAGAATGGATTTCTCTGCCAGCTCGGGGCACGGAAGACTTTGAGGGCGTCTAATGACGGCCTCTTTCAGGATCTTATGATGGGAACAGGAGGTCATTACCCGGGATGAGGGCTGTTTTGGCTTTACAGTTGGAGCCACCTGAACACCACTGGCCACCAGCGGGGCAGCTGCAGTGTTGGCAGGCGCCATTTTCCCATAAGGGCCCCGATTGAGATGCGTTGGAGCCGCAGGAACATAGCTGGGTGGACCAGAGTGTCATCAGACAGGGTCTTGTAGCGGTTGGAGAGGCCTAGTGGAGGGAGAAAGGCAGCCCCGTCCAAGGCTGGATTATGGACTAGGCATGCTGGGCGAGTGCCCCAGGGCCCCGGACCACAAGGGGCCCTAAAAGGTCAGGGGTATTGTGTTCGTGTATAGTAGGGGTCCCCAATCATACCCTACAAGGGACGTTTGTTCCAACCCTGCATCACAATACAGGGCCCAAGCTAGTCTCTATTGATGCGGGGGCCCCAAGCTACAGTCTGTACTGATGCAGGGCCCCAAGCTACAAAGTCTCTATTGATGCGGGGCCCCAAGCTACAGTCTCTACTGATGTAGGGCCCCAAGCTTCATTGTTTCATTGTGTATAGTTAAACAAATTTGCTAGCTAGAATGTCCATACTGAAAAATAATTAAACAGATAGTTTTACTAAAATATGCCCATATTTCACTAAATTGTTTGCTCTGAAATTCCTGTTGGTAAGCCGTTGTAAGTGGGAAGAAGGCTTCGCAATATGTTTGTGATGCTGTGAGCTGCTGTTCTCATCTCTGTTTTGTGATTCAAAATTGTGTTGTACTTTGTAGTTGCCATCCGAGTCCCATGCAGATTGTCATAGCGTCGACTACCATGTTGGGTATTTGCATTAGTTTTACATTTAACAATGTTTAGTATTGTTTGCATAGCCTATCTGATGGGGGGGCAATGGACGCACGTGCCCCGGGGCCCCCTGGTGGGTTAATCCGGCCATGGCCCCATCCAAGTCTCTCTTGCGACCGCGTACCACCATTTCAGCCCAGGACAACTGGTGATTAGGTGTCGAGCAGGAGGAGAGCTGTGGACAAGTGGAGGGGGTCCCACAGAACTGTGTCCTGGATGGTTTCAGTGAGAGCGGCGATCCGTCTGGACTGGCCAGAAGCCACGTCCATGAAGCTGGTCAAAAGGGAGTCATTCTTATGGAGTTCAAAAGAACGCCGTCGAACATCCTCTTCAAGGTCAGCGATTTTTCCATTTGCTTTCTTTAGTAGCACAAATCCTCACAGGGCAAAGTGGGCATAATTGTTTGGTTAGCTTAGCCACAGGCTAGAAACGGGTCACACACACCGCTCCAGCGCTACAGACTCGGACGCAGGAGCCAATGATCGAATAAAATCCACCAAGGGGTCGTTGGTTATCAAAGTTAAAAGTGAAAGTGAAAGTTAAAAAGTTAAAAGCAAGCAGGGCAACAGACAAACAAACCGTCAGCTGGGAACCGATAGGGCGTAATGAGTTTGTGTGTGTGTGTGTACCTGTATGAACATACACACACTCTCGACTAATTGAGCAAGAACAGTCGAACTTTTTTGTTGGGTTTTTTTTTCTACAATACAATAATCCCATTATGCAAAGAGTGCAACCAAACTTTCCATCCCACATTGTGAAAGAATAAATCTCACATCGTGTCTATATACATCAGCCGTACAGAGGAGGAACACTTGAAGACAAAACATTAGTCTGTGTGATTTTCTTTCCCCCATTCAATTTACGATCAATAAATGTAGATGTGTGCTTTCAGTGACAGTGTACTTGCAATGACAAAAAGGCTGCAGTCAAGCTTTAGTTTTCATCAGATGCAGAACACTTGACAGGCCTTGCTAGCACAGGGTATAGACAAAACCATAGCTGTAAAACGGTTGAAAGTGGATGCAGGGGCTTAAAACATGTATTTCCCAGGCTAGCGTTATCGCCTGGCTCTTGTCCACCTCTCCTCGGCTTTCCTGTCACCATAGCAGCAGAAACGGAAAATGGTTTGATAACTGTTTCCTTATCAGAAAAAAAGCCCTGGCTGACATGTGGACTAAGATGGGTGATATAACGTTATGGTCCACATCCATTTCACCTCTTTCACCCCATCCTTTCATCTTTTTCTGTACACTGTTTTTTTTTTCATTG
This sequence comes from Lampris incognitus, assembly GCF_029633865.1. NCBI lineage: Eukaryota > Metazoa > Chordata > Actinopteri > Lampriformes > Lampridae > Lampris > Lampris incognitus. Next base: position 24,492,273 of record NC_079229.1, on the reverse strand, counting down.
CCGAATAATCATAGTGGGGACATCTACGTTGAGATAGAGTAGTTTTGGTGAGATATTATTGGTTGCGTTATGTATTATGGATTTTAGTCACTAAGATTCGGAAAGGTGCTGCCTGTTAATTGTGTGTCTTCTTCTAATATTGAAGATTTGGATGAGTGCACCGAAAAAAAAATATTGAACACAGGCGTATTCTTGACCGTGGCACAGGTACTTGAACGAGCAGCCCTCTCAAACCTGCAAGTTAACTCTCAAATCGTGATCTAAACAACACCGATCCGGCTGGTTTTGGTCAGATCCCTAATGAAGATACACGTCCAGTCCTGTGATCCATAAAACAGTCTGATCCACACAGAAGAAACCGACTCAGAGCGTCCAGTCTCCTCTCAGTAGGCAGCGCTTTGTTTACGCTGCAACGCCGAGCTTTTGTCCCGCTGCAGTTTTAGTTGATAGTCAGCTGGAAGTGGACCGCTATCTACAACACAGTCTGGGCGATCCCGAAAGTATTATACCCTCTTTTTTTTAATAAGTATCTATCTGTCAGTCTGTCAGTTTTCTGTCTATGTATTTTCCTTTTGTAAATGTCTTATTCTGTTATTACAGAGTAGGGGATCTTGTCCAAATATAAATGGAGTTTAATATAAAAGGAGTCTAATGCCTGAGGATGAGCGTTCTAATTTATGTTCAATTAAATTAGTCATGTTGAAAGTCATAATTGCTCATGTTAAGTCAAATGATCATCCCATTCCAGACGCTGATATGATCTGCCATGACTGTAGCCGCCAGTCATGTAATTTTCTTAGTCATAACAAGGGAATGAACCAAGTCATCATATCAGAAGACATGAAAAAAAATAGCAGCTAGATTGCCTGACACAATGCACCCTTTTTTTAGTCTGTGTGTGAGTCTGTGTACATATATTGGCTCACGTGTGTGTTGTGTTCATTAGAGGCCATTTGCAAATCCTTGTTATGGCTCATCCATACTTATCGGTTACCTGCATGCACACTGGTTTGATACAATGGAAATAACTCGATAATTTGTGGAAAATATGTATGTAAGATATGTGGTAGAGCAGGTTTTGTACCATCAAACTGTGCAGCAGCAAGCGAGCCAGTCTTGCAATGCACATGCATGAGTGAGAGCTCCAGAGTAATAACCTCTATGGAGCACCAGTGACTGTTTAAGGAGCCCAAGGGATTCGTGGTACCCCCCCTCCCCCAACACACACACACTGAGGTGTGCTTGGCTGCATGCAAGACCTCATAAAAATGTCTGTCAGTGTCTGTCCTGAAAGTCTGCCGGACTGCTCACAACTTTTGAGTAATTGGTGTGTGTGTGACCCCTAAATAAGCAGTTAATGGAGTTTATCATATTATCGAAGGATTGAAATGAGGAAGACTGAAAAGAAAGGGGACTGTAATGAGAGAGGGTTAGACAAGCCAGTGCAAAAACCAAAACTGAAGGCTCAAAACTGACTTTGACTTTGACGTGACCGGGCCGCGAATTAGCCCAGCAGATCATTATTCTACCGTTCGTCTCAATTCTTCCACAGCTTCAATTATTCAAGGGACCGCTGACATAGATCCATGGGTAGTGAAGCAGCTATTAAATAACTAGAGACATGTATTTGTGTTTTAAGCATCGCAATGCAAGGGACTGAGCCGGGAGAAGCAGGAGAGGTGTGTCATTTTTGCAGTACTATATGTGTAAGAATATCTGCAGTTTTGGCTGGCTGTGGCATGGCCGCGTACCCAGGGGGCGGGAGGGAGGAAGCTATCCATCATGTGACGTGATAATGGGCTGAAAATGTTCCTGGGCAATCACAAACCACTACGTTGACAAAAAATGGTTGATTACAAAGAGGCAGAAAGGACGCCGTAACGGACGTGGTAAATTATGGCGGGGGTATTTACGAGGGCATCAGTGTGAACCAAATGTTGTCAGATTTGCTGGGATGTTAGGCTCCAAACCTGTGATTGCACATTAGCCTGATTGATTGGCGCTCTCGGGCATTGTAATTACCAGTGTCCTTAGCCAGGAGGAATGGCAGTTCACACAGGCAGGGGGCAGACTTTGTCTCAATTAGTGTGCTCAATTTCACCCCGACCCCCCACCCCCACCTCCACCCCTTCCTCCAAACACACTTCAATAGCAGCGAGCCCCACATCTGTCACCGCTATATATACAGCTGTGAGATGTATCTTGTCCTTCACACGACGGAGAAATGTCATTCCGCCGCTTCCTTTGAAGTCAGAGGTGCTCTTTTGAATCCGGATATGTGATCTGCAAATGAATGGCGCCATTCGGAGGAAACACGGGAGACAGAGATATATGCTGCCTCCTATGAAAGCAGATTGGGTGATGGCGGTTTGATTGCTGACAGTTTCTGATGAGTCACTTACGGTGATTTGTCATTTTTGTCAGCGGTGTTTATTTCTGTCCGTCTCATTAACGCTGGGGTCTGCAGGGCGGCTGAAAGCCCAGGCCTGGGTTTGGTGTTGCAGGCGATCAGAAAGTTCACATAATGCTCGTGCACGTTAGGTCTGCAGGGCAGCGTTCAGCCCAGGTTTATCACATGTTTACTAGAGAAGCTGCATTTTATAAGGACGGGAGTACGACACAAAATGCAAAGCGAGATTTTGCACCTCAGCCGATACTGAATGGAGACGCATGTATGTGCAAAAAACACACACACACTGACGGATACGAATCCCTTCTTCCTCCCTCTGCAGAGCAGCAGCGTTTCAGAGCTTTGTTTCGGTGTTAAAACAAGAGAGGGAAAACCGCTAGTAGGTCTTTTCTCTCTTCATCCACCTCGCATGCCACCACAACCAATCGGCCCGCTGTGAAAGCCCGGGAAGGGCGAGAGGCAAAACTCTCATCATGACAGGCCGCTGTGGTGCCAACAAGCCCAGGCAAGCACCACGGGCCGGGTCTGCCAGTGGTTGGATGAGGATTTTGGAGACACAAGGCTTTGGGGCAAAACTTACAGATGGTTTTTGAGCCCTCTCTGCAGCACCGCCAGAAAGCAGATAGTTTCAGCAGCAGAGATTGTGAAATGGATTTTATTTTGCAAGCTACAGACACAGACGATGTTAAACTCCTGAACACGTTTCTGTTTTAAGCAGATTTCTGAGGTCAGCGTGTGACTCTCATAGCAAATCGTAACGTACTCCCAAATCAGCACCAGGTTTTGCTAAGGTAAAAACGTGAAATACAATGTAAACCTAATGTACAGATAGGATGTATATGTCAGATGTCTGACGTGCCAAGATTTCTCAATTATTTTGATGAAAATAAATGTCCCTTATTCAATATCTGCGTGTTCTTATACAGACGAACGAAGAGGATGTTTGTTGTACTTTGATTTTATGACTCCTGGGTGGATCTCACCACTGGCTGTATAACGGCCCTGTAAGTCTGTAAACAGACAGGATGTAAATGGACGCCGCCCACCTGAATTACAGCAGAACCACATGTAACACACGCTGGCGATCCAGACACTAACTAATGTGCGTTTTTGTGCACCTGCTGTGGTTGGTAAAAGTTGCAGTTGGCACATCCGCTTGCTCAACTCGTTCCAAGTCCCCTACATGCACCGATGCGGGAAGTAGGGGCGCTGAGGGGGATGCAGCTCCCCCTATTGGCGGTAGGATGCAACTGCAAGGCAAAAAGTTTACTAACTAAATCTATATTTATTTATTTTTTTTAGCGTAAACGGTCTATAAAACATGGTTGTTTGTTAAATGGTTTGAATCCATCCATCCATTATCTGAACCGCTTATCTTGCTCTCAGGGTCGCGGGGATGCTGGAGCGTATCCCAGCAGTTATTGGGCAGCAGGTGGGGAGACACCATGGACAGGCCGCCAGGCCATCACAGGGCCGACACACACACACACACACACATTCACATCTAGCAACAATTTAATACGGCCGATTCACCTGACCTACATGTCTTTGGACTGTGGGAGGAAACCGGAGCCCGCGGAGGAAATCCACGCAGACACGGGGAGAACATGCAAACTCCACACAGAGGACGACCCGGGATGACCCACCAAGGTTTGACTACCCCGGGGCTCGAACTCAGGACCTTCTTGCTGCGAGGCGACCGCGCTAACCACTGCGCCACCGTGCCCCCAACCCCCCCCCCCCCGGTTTAAATCCACCTTTTTTTTAAGATATTTGATCTCGTATTAAATTGTCCCTAGGTGTGTGTGTGTGTGTGTGTGTGTGTGTGTGTGTGTGTGTGTGCGCAAGTGGACCCTGTGATGGCCTGGCGGCCTGTTCAGGGTGTCTCTCCGCCTGCCGCCCAGTGACTGCTGGGATAGGCTCCAGCATCCCCACGACCCTGAGAGCAGGATGAGCGGTTTGGGTAATGGATGGAATGGATTTGATTTCATCTGAGAACACTCAATGTATTTTCTGTGTATGATGCACAAACGCGGAGCGCGCAGGCGTGAAGAATCACGGATATAGTGGCTTAGGTATCACTACCGTCTGCTTAATGTAGGTAAATGTGATTTTATTCCATTTCTTGCTGCCATGCAGGCCCACTGGTCTTGACTGCGTGTTTTTGTATTTACGTACCCTGGCTCGCTGTACATTTCAGATGCTTTTAAACTGGGTGTGGTGGATCTGGCTGGATGATTAGTTACGCAGCTCGCTCCCCGTCTCTTAATTTCCTTCCTCGCCGGTTACGGGGCGTATGAATTGATTATATCATTTAGTAAATTGCGTTATTCCTTGTTTCTGTCACAGATCTGGTGGCGCAGCATGCTTCGAAATAGACCAGGGAGGACGTCTCTGTAGCGTGGAGTTGTAATTTAGAGCGTGGTCCTCAATGAATTCAGAGCTCTTAGTGGTGTTTCAGGTTGTTGTGTGTGTGTGTGTGTGTGTGTGTGTGTGTGCTCAGTCACCAGTAAATGGTCGTCTGGATCAGGAATAAACCTGCATCCGGTGTGCGGCCTGTCCATAGCAGACTATGGTCCTTTGACATACAGCATGTCGGTGTTCAAGTTTGCTGTCTGTTGCGGTGTTGTGGTGTAAATGTTCTAAGTATTTTCTAGCACCCCCAGTTTGAATTGAATGTACCCTATAGAAAAATACCAAAAAAAGCAAAAACAATGGCCGGGATACGAGTGTCCAACATGTCTCTGAAATAATGGTGCTGTGTTTCAGAACCACGGACACCGCTGTCTGTTGTGCGTCGTCACAAGACTATATTAGATTTGAACCTCCTGGCACGCTGTACACAGCCTTTCAAATTAATACAAAAATACTTAATATGATGCCGTTATATAGACTTCCTCTCAGCACCCCCAACTCTGACTGACTTTCCCGCACCCCTGCCTGCAGGTACACCGTGAACTCAGCGCCGCCCACGCTGTTTTTTGGACGCCCGTCGGTATTGGCACCATCTGGCAGAAATCGAAGCACTCCCTGAGAAATATGGCTGCCGCACGGTCGTCTAACTGCCAAGGGCAGCTAGGGGCTGGCGCTTCGCAATCGAAGACTATGTTTACATTGAATAATAGATTGGCGCGGAGCCAAGAACACTGACAAATCCACCTCGGGCTGCAGTCGGGGACATATGAGAAGCAGCGGGGTGAGCTGTCGGGGTTTAATCGCTGAGCTCTGAGGAGCTGCGAGACAACCGTGTTCAATGAGGCCTCCTCACAACAAAAGCCAAATTTGTTTCCTGGGTTGAAGGGGGGGGGGGACAGAAACGACAACAAAAGAAAAGCATGACTTTTTTTACACCGTATTTATGACCGTCTATCGCTCTCTCACAACCGCCCAGTCGTCATGTGAAAACTTGGCTCGGCGTCTGCAGGTTGGAAGACCTCGCACATCAGGTAGCGTCTATTCCCGTGAGTCAGGGTATTCATAAAAACTCGTTGCTCCCCCTTCTATTGCCCAGACCCCACCCCACCCCCCCAATCCCTTCTCCTTGAAAATGAGAGATAGCTCAATTTGCTTCCTATAGCTAATTGGATTAGCGCTTAAGGCACTACAATAACGGCTGAATTTAGAGAGGCAGGCGGAGAGAATGGCGGCAGTGAGGAGCTGAGCGCTAGAGCCAATTTTCCAGTGAAATGAGCTTTGCTCCAGGTGAAAGAGAAAACTCCTGCAGAGAAACGGAGACGCTGCGTGTCGGAAAATTTTATGCTCCGAGACTCAGTAATGTTGTGTCACAGAATATATGCCTGATGATGCATTACAAAGAGGGGTGCAAAGTTATAGAGGACACATGTTTACACAGTAATTGCAAAGCATTTGGTGCGTGCAATGGCAAAATATATGCATATTAGATGCATTTGTTCATCGAGCAATAATAAAATAGTGTGCAATAAATTGTTGATATATGAAACCAAGTAGTTTACATTTTTTGGGGGGGGGGGGTTTGTTTTATTTGCTGCAGCCTATTGTCAAATTGCAAACGCCTTTCAGAGCCATACGTCAGACTGTGCTTATCTATATATATATATATATATATATATATATATATATATATAGTGACAGGAATGAGGAAAAACACAGGAGACCAAGGCGAGTTTGATGTTTATTCCTCAACTCCAAAAACCAACTGCAGCAGGAACAACCCTGCACCGGCGAGCCCGGGAACGTAAACCACGCCCCCAGCTCACAGTCCTGCTGGGTGAGAGGCATAGCCCCTAGTGTCCGCCATATATATATATATATATATATATATATATATATATATATATATATATATATATATATAATCAACATGGATACAGGAAAAAAGATTTTAATACATTGCAGTACAGGCCTGTTTCGTGCGTCTCGCACTCCTCATCTGCTAAATACATACATCAGCTGCTATATATATATGTGTGTGTGTGTGTGTGTGTGTGGCTATGCAGCCTTTCCAGCCTTGCTGCAAACAGGTGACGTTTATAGAAAAAAACACTGAGACAGAAGAAGAGAGGTGAAGGAGTAGGAAAGTCCACGTAGAAAATTGTCACGGCTACTGGGTCCATGCCACCCAGTTTTCCCCTGTGTCTCCCTGTATTCCTGCTTGGTGTGGGCATGGCGCCCCCCCCCCCACCACTACCCATCCACACCTGTCTTCCATCAAGCTCATCAACCCCTGCAGTATATCTGCTCCTCACCCACTCATCCCCGGATCATTGTCCCAGCGACAGTTGGGAGTGAAACACTTCAGGCCTCTCTGGTTATTTAGAGACGATCCCTCGTGTCTTGACTGAACTGTTTACCTCGCCTTATCCTGCCTTGCTAGCTGCTGTCTCCTCGGCTGCGCCCAGGATCGCCTCTCACCTGCCTGCCTGCCTGCCTCCGTGCTTGCTCAATAGCGCTTCAAACCTCCACTCCATGCTCCCCCTTTCTACACCTGCTGGCCTGCCTGCCTCCCTGCTTGCTCGACAGCACTCCAAACCCCCCGTCCACACTTCCCCTTGCTCTAATAAACCCATCTCATTCTTTTACCTTCTGTCTGTGTCTGCGTTTGGGTCCACTCGGTAGATCACGACAGAACAATAAAACCACCATGGACCCAGCAGGTTCAGCTACAGAAGAGCTCCACAAAGCCCTGGCCTCACAGGGGACCCTCGTGAGTCAGCATGGCCGAGTTCTCTGCGAAGTGGTGGACACCTTGCCTTATCCTGCCTTGCTAACCATTGTCTCCTGTCCTGCACCCAGGATCGCCTCTCACCCGCTTGCCTGGCTGCCCTCCCTACCTGCCTCCCTGCTTGCTGGATGATGCTCCATACTCCCCACTCCACGCCTCCCCTTGCTCTAATAAACCCATCTCGTTCTTTTACCTTCAGTCTGTGTCTGCGTTTGGGTCCACTCGGTAGATCACAACCGAAAGTCCTTTCAAGGATTTTGAGATAATGTAAATTAGTCAGAAGTCTGGTATTACAATGTTACAAGCAATTAATTATTATTATTATTAGCAGTAGTAGTATTAGCCCTCTGTAGACACCGTAGACGTTACCATCATTCATTACATTTCACCCCACTGTACCGTTGCTGTCTCTTTTTTATCTTTTATTCTACTGATTAAATGACCAAATGCTTTGTAATTACTAAAGTTTATAACATATTGCCTTTAGTGATATCTTATTAACTGACATCCCACCTCTGCAGGAAGGTCAGTGAGTCTCTTTGGGTTTGTCGTCAGTTCATTCTGATGCCAGCAAGAGACCAAACGTTTTCAAAGACAAAAAAACAAAAAAACAAAAATCGGTCACCTAAATCCCTTCAATCTACCTTGGTTATCATGTCTGGGTCCTCTCCTGCCAACCTTAATAGCTGCAGGTATTTTTAAGTGACTTTTATTTATATTGAAATGGGTTTCAATATAAATCCCCGTGTTACCCCCAGCTGTGGTCGGGCGTCCCTACAGGCACAACTGGCCGTTTCTGCAGGTGGGAAGCTGGATGTGGGTATGTGTCCTGGTCGCTGAACTAGCGCCTCCTCTGGCCGGTTGGGGCACCTGTTCGGGGGGGGGGGCGGGGGGGGGAATAGCGTGAGCCTCCCACGTGCTACGTCCCCCCTGGTGAAACTCCTCACTGTCAGGTGAAAAGAAGTGGCTGGCGACTCCACATATATGGGAGGAGGCATGTGGTAGTCTGCAGCCCTCCCCGGATCAGCAGAAGGTGTAGAGCCGTGACCGGGATGGCTCAGAAGAGTGGGGTAATTGGCCGGATACAATTGGAGACAACAAAAAAAAGGGGGGGGGGGCAAGATTAGGGATTTTGACAGTCTGGGTAAAAGAAGGCCTCTAAATGAATACCTGTGCCGTAGTTGGCACATTTATGCCAACTACGGCACAGGTATTGCCAAGGACTCCGAGTGAAGCTCCATTACAGGAGGTGTCGTGAAAGTGGTGGTTTGAGTTATATAACCCTTTTCCAGGGCAACAACTCAAGTGGTTTAGCGGTATGGTCTTAGAACTGGATTGGAATCGAGTGCTGTGTTTCTCTCCGCGCCCTGAGATTTGTAATTTGCTCCATAATTTCCCTTCACTTTTTGGTAATTGCAATTGCTATGTCTTCATCTAATCGCTGGTGACCTTGTAAGAAGCATTAGCCACGGCGCGTCTTCTGCTTGTGATTTAGTGGCCATGGATGTGGGCCATGTTTTGCCCGTGTGAAATAGGGCCGTTCCAAGGTCAGAATAGACCAGAGGATGGTCAAACACACATCGTCTGCCTCGTGCTGGAGCAGCGGTAGCAGAGAATCTGGCAGGTTTCCTTCAGGTTTGCATGACTGTTTCACTGTGTTTCAGAAAACCCATATTTACATTCAATTCATGCCATCATGGACACACAGCTTTATGTGAGCTGTAAATAATTTTTAACACTCAAACTGGCAGGAAATGAGAGGACAAAATCAATTATGGGCACCGTATTTAATATATGACATGAAATAGAATAATGACAAGATGAAATGGAGGAGAGAGGGACTTACGGCCATTACACAGAGGTGATTTATCTGATGAGGGAAGCAATTTAACACTTCTGCACTGATTTGTGGATGTTCTTCATGCCCTGTCCACCTACATCAATATGGGTGTCAGAGTTACAGCCCTGAATTACTCTTAGACGGTCATTATGGAGCAAAGTTCAATAGAAATCAAGGTATTAGTGTACTGTTTGTGCATTTAACAAAAAAAAAATATACGAATATGTGAATACACAGAATATATATATATATATACACTACCGTTCAAAAGTTTGGGATCACCCAAACAATTTTGTGTTTTCCATGAAAAGTCACACTTATTCACCACCATATGTTGTGAAATGAATAGAAAATAGAGTCAAGACATTGACAAGGTTAGAAATAATGATTTGTATTTGAAATAAGATTTTTTTTACATCAAACTTTGCTTTCGTCAAAGAATCCTCCATTTGCATCAATTACAGCATTGCAGACCTTTGGCATTCTAGCTGTTAATTTGTTGAGGTAATCTGGAGAAATTGCACCCCACGCTTCCAGAAGCAGCTCCCACAAGTTGGATTGGTTGGATGGGCACTTCTTTGAGCAGATTGAGTTTCTGGAGCATCACATTTGTGGGGTCAATTAAACGCTCAAAATGGCCAGAAAAAGAGAACTTTCATCTGAAACTCGATAGTCTATTCTTGTTCTTAGAAATGAAGGCTATTCCATGCGAGAAATTGCTAAGAAATTGAAGATTTCCTACACCGGTGTGTACTACTCCCTTCAGAGGACAGCACAAACAGGCTCTAACCAGTGTAGAAAAAGAAGTGGGAGGCCGCGTTGCACAACTGAGCAAGAAGATAAGTACATTAGAGTCTCTAGTTTGAGAAACAGACGCCTCACAGGTCCCCAACTGGCATCTTCATTAAATAGTACCTGTTAGAGCCTGTTTGTGCTGTCCTCTGAAGGGAGTAGTACACACCGGTGTAGGAAATCTTCAATTTCTTAGCAATTTCTCGCATGGAATAGCCTTCATTTCTAAGAACAAGAATAGACTGTCGAGTTTCAGATGAAAGTTCTCTTTTTCTGGCCATTTTGAGCGTTTAATTGACCCCACAAATGTGATGCTCCAGAAACTCAATCTGCTCAAAGAAGTGCCCATCCAACCAATCCAACTTGTGGGAGCTGCTTCTGGAAGCGTGGGGTGCAATTTCTCCAGATTACCTCAACAAATTAACAGCTAGAATGCCAAAGGTCTGCAATGCTGTAATTGCTGCAAATGGAGGATTCTTTGACGAAAGCAAAGTTTGATGTAAAAAAAATCTTATTTCAAATACAAATCATTATTTCTAACCTTGTCAATGTCTTGACTCTATTTTCTATTCATTTCACAACATATGGTGGTGAATAAGTGTGACTTTTCATGGAAAACACAAAATTGTTTGGGTGATCCCAAACTTTTGAACGGTAGTGTATATACACACATTATCCAAACTGCTTATCCAGTGTGTGTGTGTGTGTGTGTGTGTGTGTGTGTGTGTGTGTGTGTGTGTATATATATATCCATTATCCAAACTGCTTATCCAGTGTGTGTGTGTGTGTGTGTGTGTGTGTGTATATGTATGTATGTATATATATATATATATATATATATATATACAGTGCTGCTTTAAAGTTTGTGAACCCTCCAGACATGGTCACTGTTTTTGTAAAAAACATTAAAATAAGCTTATTACACATACATCCAAATCCCAATTTGTAAAGCACACCTTCCAAATAATGGACACACACACAAAAAGAGATATATTTTCATTATTTAATTCAACAAAGGTGATTTATTTCACAAAAACTGAAAATTTAACATGTGCAAAAGTATGTGAACCCTTGTATTAGTAGCTTGTGGCTCCTCCTTTTGAGGCCATTACTTCAACCAAACGTCTTCTGTAACCACTAACCAGTCTCTCGCATCTGCTTATGGGGATTTTTGCCCACTCCTCCTTACAGAACTCAGCCAGTTGAGAGAGGTTGGAGGGACATCTGGTATGTACCAACTTCTTCAGGTCTCGCCACAACATTTCAATTGGATTAAGGTCCGGACTTTGACTGGGCCAATCCAGAGTACGAATTCTCTTTCTCTGAAGCTATTACTTTGTAGTTTTGCTGGAATGCTTTGGGTCATTGTCTTGTTGCATAATCCAGCTGGGGGTTCACTTACTTTTGCACATACACTAATTCTATGTTTCATGTAGTTTTTGGGCTACTTAAACAAGTCCCACTAAACAAGTACATGTAATTGATAAACATATATCTGACATTTCATACATAAAAACTGGTGACGATAAAATAAGAAAATCATGGTAAAACAACAGAAACATCTAAACTGCTCAAGGGGTTCACATACTTTCAAGCAGCACTGTATATATATATACACACACACACACACACACACACACACACACACATGCTATATACACACACATATATATATGTATGTATGTATATATAGCATGTGTGTGCGTGTGTGTGTGTCTTGCATCTCTGATTGCATCCTTTTGAAGCACCTGCCAATAAATATCAAGGCCACATGGCAGTTTGAGTTGCACAGGATTAATCAACTAGAGGTGTTATTCTTCTCTGTCTATTTCTCTCCACCATTCACACCCTACACACACACACACACACACCCATAATAAACACACACACACACACACACACACACACACACACACACACACACACACACACACATAATAGGTGTAAAAGACTTGACTCTCCTTGAAGTTATACCTCTGATGATAACTGCTCCTTAATCTCAGTGGCACAATGGTATACGGATGAAACGTGGAATAGTATTCCCACAATGGGATGATCAAAGGCCAGAAAAAGGCAACAAAGAAACACCGTGTCTATCCATCAACGGGCTGCTGAGCATCTTGAATGATCTTGGTCTCTGGTGTAATGGATGCCTGATAGAGAATCTCTCCTCCGTAAACCACACGGCTGCTCTCATATTTCCTGGATGACTGGACTCCTCCACCCCCCGCCCCCTGCCCCCGCACATCCAAGCCAGGTACAAAACAAGCAACTTTTGAAGGAAAACTTCACTGTAAGTCAACGGTGAGCCAGATTTTTTTTTTGTGATATTGATTTTTTTTTTTCCTGTTCAAGCATCAGTGCGTCCTATGAGGGTTGAGGAATTAATGGAATTCAACCATGTGTAAAGGTAATAGTATCCATTAACCACCTTCTTGCTCTGTGCTTTGTAATGAAAAACTGTTCAAAAATTTCCAAACGATAACCACGAGGCACTTTTCATATTAATCCTTTCTTTGACCCTATATTTACCTGGGGAGTGTTTGCCAAGCATGCCTGTTGTTTTGCAGCAGTGGCCTGCTTTGCAGACATACAGCCAGATGCATTCACATCTGACATCCACCCAGTAAAACCACTGCCTCCTCTGGCTGCTGCAGGCTGGTGTTGTCCAAAGGCCACGGGATGGTTAAGATTGATAAAATGTGACTCGTGTGACTCGTTGTTCACGTTGTGTAACAAGATTTCCACAATCAGGGCGGTTTGAACCAGGAAACGTTCACTCACCTAATGTCCAATATTACTGAGTTGGTTTTTCCCACGACATTTCACTAACCCAGGCAACTTGGCTGCCCAGAGGCAAATTTAGATAAGCCAGTCAGGGGTGGTGCTAGCAAATCCTGCTTGTGTGCGAACTCAGATTGCTCATAGCTTACAAATCGTATTCCTTGTTGAGCGGTATCTAATTAAAAGTAGAAGTGAAAGCTGGCAATTATGTGAAAACTGAACTTAAACCATTAAATTCTACCTCTCAGGTGTGCAATTTGATGCAACCTCCACGCTCCTTCCTTTTATCCAGGAAACAGAAAGCATTGCCGCCATAGAGGTGTCACGGGACTGTAAAGGCTGCTGCAGGCTTCAAATCAAATGCTGTCTGGAATGTCAGATAGGGTCGGAGGGCACCTCTCAGACATTCAGATTGAGGAGCTCTGTGTCCGATGGATAGTTGGGCGGGCGGATGGATGGATGGAGATAGGTATGGATGGATGGATGGATGGAGATAGGTATGGATGGATGGATGGATGGAGATAGGTATGGGTGGATATAATCGATCCCCATGTGGAAAATTCGGGTGTCGCCCAGCAGCATTAGTAAACAAACAAAACAATAACAAAGACAGACAATTTAGCACAACAAGGAAACCGGAGATAATAGATGCATAAAAGCATCCATAGTAGTCGCTTCCATAATCCATTGGATGGGGTTTCAAGTGGCCTTCAAGTGGAAGAAAATCTCTCCGGGGGTGTTCAACCTCTATCTGCATTCGTCTGAGTCGTGATTAGGAAGACATCCTGTTTATAATCCCACCCCTCTGCATGACAGCCCTTCGGCTTTGGGGGGGGGAGCATGAAAGCATGAATGGCTCCGATGCCCAACGCAGTCGTATGATGAGTCCTGCAAACTAGTTCACGTGACGCATGTGGAACACTTAAAGCATCTGCACTTATTTGAGAAGAGTAATCCTTTAAGACCGTCTTTAATCATGGGATCAATGGAACTGAATGGGAATGAAAGGTTTTGAAACCTTCTTAAGAAGGAAGGAGTCCATCTCCAGCAGCCTAATGAAGTGTTGAGACACAGTCAGATGGGCCGTCTCTGCTCCGCTAACCTAAAACTTGGCGGAACAACTTCAAATACAAAGTAAAGCAGGAACAACCATTACTGTGGGTGAGACGTGGTGTATCTAACAAGTTTCTCTCTCTCTCTCTCTCTCTCTCTCTCTGTCTCTCTCTCTGTCTCTCTCTCTCTCTCTCTCTCTCTCTCTCTCTGTCTCTGCTTTAAATTTTTGAACCGGCGAGGCTTCAAACACTCAGAAAACTTTAGTAAGTTTTCAAAAACCGAAAAGACCTCAATTTGTAATAGCCAAATTCTCCCTGCAGGTCCGAGCTGCTTTCATGTTGGCTTTAAGTTGTAAGAATTATCTGATGGAGCCTCGATGTCATACTCGCAAAAAAATATATACATATATAATTACCTCAATTTTATGGTGTAAAATAGTAGAGGATGAATCTCCAGAAGTGTGTAGAAGTGCTGTGTCTTTATAAACCAGGGAGTTCGGTCTTAACGGGGAGCAACAGCTCGCATTGTGTGCCATCAATCATTTTAAGGGGGTGAAGAAAAAAAAAGCTGGATATTTCATTCTTAAATGAGGCGGGACATTGTTGATCCTTCAAACAGCAAAGCAACAAGCAATTGAGACTCGGGTTTGCCTGGACAACACGTTATTGCTCACAGTTGAGGCCCTGTAGGAACCTTGTTGCCTTGTTGCGCGGCGTGTTCAGCGTAATTAGGATTTGGTGTGGTATCGTCTGCGAGGCTTGTTGCCTCTGCAGCTAATCCTGCAGGGGCCCGCTATGTGTTTGTCTGAGCTTTTGGGAGAACTTTGAACCCGTGTCTGAGCCTGTAAGCCTGCCACGGGGGGAAAATGAACACCCACCCGCACACAACACAGCCTTGTCGGAGAGAGAGAGAGAGAGAGAGAGAGAGAGAGAGAGAGAGAGAGAGAGAGAGAGAGAGAGAGAGAGAGAGAGAGAGAGAGCAGGCCACAACATCAGCGGCTATGCTGATGATATAACAGGTCAGATTTCTGCAGAGCTCCATTTACTTTGGAAGCGTTTGTTGTTGTATTTTTTGCTTCAGGTTGTGGCTGCTGGATTTGTCTCTCAGTGGTGTTTCTGAGACGGTCTCTGTTGGGGCTGGAGCAACACACTGCCGTTATGATTTGGGACTTTGGTGATATCGGCCACGGCGCTCAAACCCATTTACTTTTTTTCAGCTGTGCGACAGTCGAGTCGAGTCAGGTGATCCGAGAGAGCCAGAGCACAAGAATTTCATTGGATTCTACACGTGGCAGTAAAGTTGCACTTGGACTTGAACTTGTACAGCTCCCGAGTCACATAACGAGCTCGGAGGGCTTTACATGCACATTACATCCTGCAGAAAATAGGGTCAACAACGGCAGTTTGGTCAGTTCAGCACATTATTTACATGAAACCATGTGCTGTTGTGCGTGTGTGTGTGTGCGTGTGTGCGTGTGTGTGTGTGTGTGTGTGTGTGTGTGTGTGTGTGTGTGTGTGTGTGTGTGTGTGTGTGTGTGTGTGTGTGTGTGTATTACATGCGTGACTTTTTTCCCAGACCAACATGAACTGTAACAGTTTCACAGTGACTTTCGGGGAAGTGTTCCAGTGAGATTGGGATTAATTTGATCAAATATAGGACTCAATGGTTGTTAGATTCTGTGAGCAACGCTTGGATCACTGCACGGAGTTGTGTTGAAAGAAATCGAAATATACAATTTTTTTTCCTTCCCTTTTTCTCCCCAGTTGTAACCAGCCAATTACCCCACTCTTCCGAGCCGTCCTAGTCGCTGCTCCACCCCCTCTGCTGATCCGGGGAGGGCTGCAGACTACCACATGCCTCCTCCGATACATGTGGAGTCGCCAGCCGCTTCTTTTCACCTGACAGTGAGGAGTTTCACCAGGGGGACGTAGCATGTGGGAGGATCACACTATTCCCCCCAGTCCCCCCCCCCCCCGAACAGGCGCCCCGACCAACGAGAGGAGGCACTAGTGCAGCGACCAGGACACATACCCACATCTGCCTTCCCACCCACAAACACGGTCAATTGTATCCGTAGGGACACCCGACCAAGCCGGGGGTAACACGGGGATTCGAACCGGCGATCCCCGTGTTGGCGATATACACAATTTAAGTTTTGAGCTCTTTACCCGGTTGAGCTCGTCATTAAAAAGACATTGATTATTATGTACTGGGAGACATGTTAATGAATTGAAGGTCCCAGGTGGTTCCTCCAAGCCAACCCTCACCCTAGCCAGTTAGTGTTCCTGTTACGTGCACGCAGACCCATACTTTTAACCTTGTTGTACCTGTAAAAAAGTGCTGTCACCTCTTTTGCATCTCACAAAATGTTATACACATATTCATAATAGCTAAGTTTTATTCTTTGTGCCCATAAATGATTACACACATGGAAAGGGACTTGTAAACATTTACACAAAGGGTATTAAACTGCAAGAAAATCTCATCTCCGAAATGCTAATGAGCATTGCATACCCCACATGACTGTTCTTAAGCAACTAATTGTGCAGTAATTGTAAAACTACTTTAAACTCATGGATGCTTATCGTGTAGCTGTGTCTGGGGCCCTGACCATTTACTCATTAAAACAACATTTTGATGCAGATGCACAGCTGAGCTCATTCAGACTCTCATCACTGACCTCTGAGGACCACAGTATTAAACAGGGAAGTGTTTCTCATTACTTATCCATCTCCTCATTATCATTTTGTTCTGCTTTTTCCATTTTTATGACTGTCTTTGCAATGCAAATATACTGCTTAAATAAGCAGCTCTGTGTAAACAAAGGCGGGAGGGGGGGGGGGGACTCATCCTGTTTGCTTTCAGAAATCGGGGTGCCCTGGGAAGTAGTCGGGGTGTAAGGGGAGATGGGTTCTGAAGAATTTCCACATTTACATTATATTGAATGTTTGTTTTTGTATAACGTAAGTATGATTTTGAGAGAGAGACAGGCCGACAGGGAGAGAGAGAGAGGGAGATAGAAAGGGAGAGAAAGTTTTCCCTTAATCTTTGTGCCGCAGCATCAAGTCTGCAGTAAACTAATGTGGGTATGCTGATATGCCTTTCTGGATTATGGATGATAGCTCATGTGTCATGACTGCGGGCCTATCGCTGGCTGTGTTCCTCTCGCAGTGTGAGCCAATATGTTCAGTAGACATAGATGTGGGCATCGCCTAATGGAATCCAGCAGCTGATACCATCATAGAGTCACACTGCTGAGCTCCGATAACGCCGGGCTCTCTCCCTCTTCCAAGCCATGGTAAGTGTCCAGGAGAGCCCTGCAAGATGTTACATATTAATACTCTCTGACGTCTTCTGAGGCGATAAGCCGCCTGGATGTAAATATTTCTTTTCGTGAAACCACTTCGGCGCAGCTCCCTTTTTAAACAAAGCAATCTTGGACCGTTTTCCCTCCGTGGAACCATATCAGAAAACAAATTCCCTGTCCTCGGTGACCTGTACTTCTTGAAGACGCGTCACCCATGCGGTAGCAAGGTAATGCGTAAGAGAAGGCTGTCCCAATACGATGCCCCCAATATGGCAAGAGGAGGAAGGTTGTATGGCCATTACTGCATCATATGAAATTAATGGAGGGAGGATTTGCTTGTACAGCTGACATGTGCCATCTGCTGTAGCTGCAAAGATGCTACATGTACATGGTTGTGTATGCATGTATATGCTGTATATAGAATTTGTCCATAAACATTCATGTGCATCTCATCCAACACGTTTGTGCATATTAATCAAAGTCAAACTCAAAATGCATAGGGAAAATTATCACAGACCACGAGGGCCTCCTAAAATTTGTCTGCACACACAAACACCCCCCCCCCCCACCATGTTCTGTTACCCCATCAAATATGAATGAGATTTTATAAGATAACATTTGAAATTCTGGTTGCAGCTCATGCATTTCTAAATACATTTGGTAACATGGTTGGCCTGTTTCCGGGGCTTCACGCTGACTGGTAGAACTAGTTCAGAACTGTATCGCTTTGAGTTGGAAATTTTTCCGCAGATGATTATCATACAAAAAAAAGGTGCAGGTGACAAAGAAGTGAGAGTCTGGCAGCTCTCACAGTCAGACTCAATTTCAATTTAAACAGTGCATACATGGAGATAGCAAAGTTACATGCATACATATTCAAATTTCCGACTCCTGCAATGCAGCATGGGTTATGAGATTGCCTGATCACTTGTCATGGTCTGGCATAAGGGAATGAGGCATGTGTCATATCTCGTTTAAGCAGCCCTGATGCAATGTGTCTTGGTGGATGGTTTGCAGTTACTACTCAGCCTTTCATTCCAGCTCATGTTGTTGAACGGCTCCTCCCCGCCGGCTGTTAACTTGACTGGGGAGGTTTCCCGCTGGATACCATGACAACGGCTGGCATCTGTGCTTTCCGCCACAATGAATGGAGGTCATCCGAACAGACAGCTCCCTTACCTCAACCTTCACCAGGCTGCCATGGTTACATAAGCCAACCGACTCTCGGCCCTCAGCCGTCCCAGCATGCACTTCACCTCTCGGTGGGTCGAAGCCACGCATCCGTCCAAGTGGCCATATGCTCACGGAGAGCAATCCAGGAGCCAAGAGGCTGGCGCAGCACGGACCACCCCCCCTTATTTATAAAGCGTTAACACATGTAAATCTTTAAGGTTTCATACAAAAAAAAGGAGATAGACCAGGAAAAATACAGAAGCATCGTTGTGTCGGCTGTTGCACGGAAAGGCTTCGGCATTGCCCTCTCGACAAATAACCCACAGCATGAAATGATCAAAACACATTAATTATTCATCGCAGGGTGAAGTTTCCTTATTTCTGTGGTTAGTTAAGGAGGTTATCAGAATTCTGATTTCTTTCACCGAGTTTGAAGGAACACGGCTCTTGTTTTCCTCTACAGGTTTAGTGTCAAGGCCGCAGTTACTAATATCGGGTTAAATATAGACTACGAAACGCTGCCTAATCAATTTTGCATTGTACTGCTCGGTTTAATAACGGGGGGGGGGGGAAACGCGTCTCGTCTTTTCCTCTTGGACTGCACCATCTCAGAAACACGCATCACGTCTTTCGTGGCATGTAATTTCCTACTCTCTGAGCCTTTAAAGCTACTCTACAGCTGAGCTGCGGCAAATGAGCCCCTCGCATAAGGGCTTCGTGCTGTTTTTGTTCTGTCGTGGTGAGATGAATACAGATTTTTTTTTCCTCCCTTTGGGCATCATTAGTCATTGATTCAATCTATGTCTTGATGTGTTTGGATGTCCTGCGCTTTGCACATTGCGGCTCAGGGGCAGGAAGAGGTGTGATCGGCAGGATCTGATGGAAGCGTCTTTGTTGGGGACACTTAAAGAAAACATAACACAGCCCCCTACGGTTAGCTTAGGGAGCTAGGGGTGGAGACTCACGGGTTTCTTGTAGCATCAGATTCTCATTTAAAAAGAACAAAAAAAAACATTCATCTTTACCACACCTAATAAGAGTCAAAGTCCCCCCCGGCCATACAAAGGTTCAGTCAGTTTGACTGGGTTAGAATAGAACAGATTTTGTTCTGCTTAATATGGGCACCTAGATCGATGTCGAGCTTAACAGTTTGTATATTTTGCAGACTTACTCCCTATTTCTACAAGCAAGCCCATTCCTCATCAATATTGCATCCCCTTAATCACAAAGTGAGGACAACAAAAGATGGATTTCCAGTCTCAAGGAACCCCAAAAGAAAAGCAAGGAAATGGGAAAGTAAACAACAACCGAATTAAATATTAAATCCAATCAAAGCATATTACACTGGTAGGGACAAAGTAATCGATTGTCATTTGAGCTCCTGACCTGTTGCGTGAACAAACGAGACAAGACATGACCACGAATCACAACGGATTTCCTTTTTTTTTCTCCATCTGCTCCGAAGCCCCTTCCTTCTGCCTCTGTTTGCCCTTTCCTGCTCTTCCTACCATTTGTGTGCCTATCATGCATTTGTCTGTTATTTTTCAGTCCTCTCTCGGGTCTCAGTTAAGCTATGGATCAGCTTGAGTACACACACACACACACACACACACACACACACTTGCTTTAGGTTGTCCGTCGTGTCCGATGATGACAATCCTGCCTCTGTCACTTGTGAGTCTTCTTATGGCTGTAAAGCCCTATCCGTGATCCACAATGTCTGCCACAGACAGAACAGGTGAAATCCCTGACTGGGGGTGTAGGTCTGGTACTGGCTTCATGTCTCTTCAGACGTCTTCTGGTCCGTCGATCACCGCGGTCCTTCTCGAGGTTTTGCACCCCTTGTTGACAGAGCTGCCGCCAGATGGAGCGTTGGGCGGCAGTGTCTTCCAGCTGGCTCGGGTTCAGGCCGCACTTCTTTATGATGGTCTTCAGCTGGTCTTTGTACCGTTTTTTCTGGCCCCCTGCCAAGCGGCGGCCAAGATGTAGCTGGCCATACAGCACTTTACGCGGTAAGCGCTCCTTTGGCATCCTGATGACGTGACCGAGCCATCGAAGTTGGTGCTGGGTGACGGTAGCCTCCATGCTGATGCAGTTGGTCTTGCGGAGTATTTCAGTATGGGGCACTCGGTCCCGCCAGGTTATCCTCAGGATGCATTGTAGGCATCTGATGTGGAAGGCCTCAAGCATCCTGAGGTGGTGGCTGTACAGGGTCCATGCCTCACAGCTGTAGAGGAGAGTCGTGATGACAACTGCCAAGTAGACAGATATTTTGGTGTGGAGGTTGAGGTCTTTGTTTTGAAAGACCCTTCTCCTAAGTCTGCCAAAAGAGGATGACGCTTGTTTAATCCGGTTTTGCATCTCCCTGTCGATGCTGCAGTCGTCAGAGAGGAAGCTGCCCAGGTATTTGAAGGATTCCACTGTTGCAAGTGGTTTGTCGGAGATGTTGAAGGTTGGTGAATGAGATGGAGGAGTAGATGCCCACTGGCATACTACTTCAGTCTTTGTCACATTTATAGAGAGCCCCAGCCTACCATACGCCCTTGTAGCAGCTGCAAGGGTAGCTTGTAGTGCCTCGGGTGTGTGGGCCACAACTGCACAGTCATCTGCGTACTGTAACTCAATGATGTGCTCCGATGTCATTTTTGTGACCGCTTGGAGCCTACGGATGTTAAATAGGTTTCCATCTAGTCTGAAGTCCACAGTAACCCCACTGTCCTTCCTGATTTCCTTGTGGAGCAGCAATGTCACACACAGGAGGAATATGTTGAAGAGAACTGGAGCAAGGATGCACCCCTGACGTACCCCGGTGCACACCCTGAAGGGCTCGGATTCCTGGCCTCCAATGGTCACACGTGCCATCATCCCCACATGAAACCTTTGAAGGATGTTGACAAACTTTCGTGGACAGCCAAACTTCAGGAGGATGTTCCATAGGATGTCCCGGTTGACTGTGTCGAAAGCCTTTGACAGGTCGATGAAGGCTATGAAGAGGTTCTGATGTTGCTCCCTGCACTTCTCTTGGAGTTGCCGTGCTGTGAACACCATGTCCACAGTACTCCTATTCCTCCTGAACCCACACTGTGACTCAGGCAACAGCTCCTCTGAGATGTGTTTTACCAGCCTGTGTAACATGAGTTTGGCCAGGACTTTTCCAGCAACAGCCAGTAGTGAAATGCCACGGCTGTTGCCACAGAGGGACTTGTCTCCTTTGCCTTTATATATGGAGATGATGTTAGCATCCCTCCACTGCTGAGGGACAGTTTCGTTCTTCCATACGTGTGAGATGAACAGGAAAAGTGCACGGGTGCAGAGGTAGCCTTCCTGTTTAAAAATCTCTGCAGGGATACTGTCAGGGCCAGGGGTCTTGTTATTTTTCAGCGACCTAACTGCACAATGAACCTCTTCAAAGGTTGGTGGAAGGTCAAGGTCTTGGATGGTGGGGCGGACAGGTAGTTCATCCAAGATCGAGGGATCTGTTGGGGAGGGCTGGTTCAAAAGAGTCTCAAAATGTTCTGCCCATCTTTTTGTGATGAGTTTCTGGTCCTTTATGAGGGTGGTACCATCATCAGACTTCAGGGGGGAGACAGAGCAGTTTCTTGGGCCGTAGATGGTTTTCACTGCATCATAAAAGTTGTGCATATCATTTCTATCGGCATGGGATTGTATTTCATTTGCCTTCGATATCCACCACTCATTCTGCAGGGCACGCAATTTTGACTGCACCTCTCTCCTGGATGCTTGCCATTGTTGCCGGAGTGTAGCTGATGTGGGATTGTTGAGGACAGCACTATGTGCTTTATGCATGCCTTTGAGTATGGAAGTTATTGTGCCTGTGTTGTCATTGAACCAGTCCTGGTGTTTTCTGCTCTTGTAACCGATGGATTGGGATGCTGCCTTGTAGAGTCTGGAGCTCACGGAAGACCATTTCCTGTCAATGGAATCATCCGTGCTCAAGAGAAGCTCAATGTCTTCCAGGTTTTCAGCCAGAGAGAGGCGGAGATTGTTCTGGACCTCAGCCTTTTCTAGCCGGGTACAGTCAAGCCTCTTCTTTCCTGACCTTTGGAGACGAACAGCAGGGCGTACCTCCACCTGGAGCCTGGTCATGATGAGCCGGTGATCTGTCCAGCACTCAGCACCTCTCATTGCACGAGTGAGTAAGACGTCTTTTGTATCAGCACGTCTCACAATGATGTAGTCCAATAGGTGCCAATGTTTGGAGCGTGGGTGCATCCAGGATGTTTTGTGCTTATTTTTTAATTGGAAGAGGGTGTTTGTGATGGTCAAGCCATGCTCAGCACAGAGGCTTAGGAGGCGCAGTCCATTTGCATTGACTTTCCCAATGCCATGCCCACCAATGACACCACTCCACACCTTGTTGTCTTTCCCCACTCTGGCATTGAAATCGCCCAGCAAAAAGATCTTGTCCTCCTTGGGTATATGACGGAGAGCCTCATCTAGTGACTGATAGAAGCGGTCCTTTACGTCATCCTCTGATGGCAGTGTTGGTGCATAGGCACCTAGGAGGGTGGCATAACGTTTCTTGGCCAGAGGGATCCTGAGTGACATGAGCCTTTCACTTATGCCAATCGGTGTTTCAGTGAGTCTTGGTAGGAGGCTGTTTTTTATTGCAAATCCCACACCATGCTGATGTTGTCCTCCTGCAGGGTATCCCTTCCAGAAGAAGGTGTAGGTGTCCTCCTTCAGGGAGCCTTCATCCAGGAACCTGGTTTCACTGAGTGCAGCAATGTCAATATTGTAGCGATTGAGTTCCGCTGCAATTAGTGCAGTCCTTCGCTGAGGTCTTTCGGCATTAACGTCCAGCAGAGTTCTTATGTTCCATGTTGCCAGTTTAAAGGGAATTATTTTCTTTTTTTTTATTTCGACCGCAGTGGAATGTCCCGATAGGTGCGGTAGCCTATCCAGGATGTTTTGAGTGGGCAATGTTTAGGCCACCTTTTCTAGGCCCCTCCCCAGTTGGGGTGAGCAGTGTGGCTCCTAAATAGGGCTGCTCAGACACACAGGGGTCTGCCGAGAGCAGCTGCCACTCAAGCCCAGCTGCTGGCGACCATGAATAGCCCTGTGCCGCTGGCGTGCAGGGGTCTGATTAGGAGCTTCCAGTGCATTCATACCTGCTCCCGTCACCAGACACCCCATCGCCGCCAGACTTTGATCCATATTCCGGTTGCTGGTCTCACCGAGGCAGAGGTGGATACCTGCGCAAAGAGATTATTTACAGTGCCGCTGGGGGTGCGCATGTCCCAGCAGCACTTCTTCACTGTGAGAGGGTGGGATCTGGTGGCAAGGGGGGCCCAAGACGACCAGCACTCTTCCACAGCTGCAGGAGGCTGCCGGAGCTCCAGTCTGTCAGAGGACCGCCTATCGTGCGCCGCCATGCACATTGCTTTTCTCTCAGGGTGTGCTCCCCTAGCCTTTGTCGTCCTACACTTACCCACAAGGCAGTGGGACAGTGGTTGGTCAATGCCAGGGCGTATCCACTTCACATGGGCCTGCGCATTAGACCTCTGGGGACCACTGTAGCTCCGAGATCCCCTACATTTTAGCCGGGGACCGCAAGGTACCCAGTTACCGTGTGTGGCCACGAGGAGGCACTGCAGGAGTCTGGGCGGTAGAGAGGCTATGTACCGGCAGGGGAGACTTACGCACTCGGCTCCTCTTTTCACCCCCACAAAGAGGGCTAGCCGGCGGCAGTAGCTGAGAGCAGAGAGTAGCAAGCAGAAGCAGCATGCAGCATGCACTAACTACAAGCACTACTACCCCAGTATTACTGCACTGACGCATCACACACGCCCTGTGCATCACACACACACTGCATCACACACACACACACACACACACACACACACACACACACACACACACACACACACACACACACACACACACACACACACACACAGAGTTAATAGTAAGCGTATGTAAAGGCTCTGTGCTCCATGGTAGCAGTGCTGTATAAAGCCTACCACTCCAGTGCAGAGTGTGTGCTCCATTTCTTTCCTTTTGACAGGTCTCATCCACTACATATCCATCTTTCTTACCATCTTGGGCCGCATTCCTTCTGAAACAGGACGAAAAGGTCAGAGCGTTAATGCACAAAATGACAGCAGATACATCAGATAAATCTATGGTGACTTTTGGCAATACGTCCTACACACGGACACTCTATTTTCATTGGGGGGAAAATAGCAGCGATGTGAAAGATTCGGAAACTGGCTCCCATATATTACTTCCCTTTCTTCGTTTATGGTTTATAACATGGAGCTAAAAACAAAAAGAAGAGGATGCCTGCTTTTTTTGTAACATTACCGATATTGCAGAGACGATGTGGACAAAGTGAACTGAATCACTTGTTCCTCTTGACTTTGTCATATTTGATGATAATGGTACACCTTTTCCTTTGCCTTCGCCACCTCTCTCTTTGCTTTACGCCCCATCTCCTTGTACTCCTGTCTACTTTCTTCATCTCTCTGACTATCCCACTTCTTCTTTGCCAACCTCTTCCTCTGTATACTTTCCTCTATTCCCTCATTTCACCACCAAGTCTCATTGTCTTCCTTCCTGTGTCCAGATGACACACCAAGTACCTTCCTAGCTGTCCCCCTCACTATTTCTGCAGTAGTTGCCCAGCCATCCGGCAGCTATTCACTACCACCCAGTGCCTGTCCTAACTCCTGCCTGAACTCCACACAACAGTCTTCCTTCTCCAACTTCCACCATTTGATCTTCGGCTCTGCCTTCACTCGCTTCCTCTTCTTTGTCTCCAAAGTCATCCTACAGACCACCATCCGATGCTGCCTAGCTACATTCTCCCCTGTCACCACCACCTTGTAGTCTCCAATCCCTTTCAGATCGTGCCTCCTCTATAAGATATAGTCCACCTGTGAGCACTTTCCCCCACTCTTATACATCACTCTGTGTTCCTCCCTCTTCTTGAAATATGTATTCACCACAGCCATTTCCATCCTTTTCACAAAATCCGCCACCATCTATCTGTCCTTCCACATTCCTCTCCTTGGCATCATACTTGCTCATCACCTCTGTTCCCTTCACCAACATGCCCATTGAAGTCCACCTCAATCACCACTCTCCCCTCCTAGGGTACACTCTCCACCACTTATCCAACTCACTCCAGAATTCTTCTTTCTCTTCCATCTCACACCCAACTTGTGGGGCATGCGCTGATAACATTCATCATCACACCTTTGATTTCCAGCTTCATACTCATCACTCTGTCCGACACTCTCTTCACCTCCAAAACACTCTTGACATACATACTCTTCCTTCAGAATTAACCCTACCCCATTTCTCTTCCCATCCGCACCATGGTAACAATAGCTTGAACCCACCTCCAACGCTCCTGGCCTTACTCCGCTTCCACCTGGTCTCTTGCACACATGGTATATCTACCTTCCTTCTCTCCATCATATCAGCCAGCTCTCTCCCTTTACCAGTCATAGTGCCATCATTATAAGTTCCGACTCTCACCTCCGCACTCCTACCCTTCCTCCTCTCCCACTGCCTCGAGACATGCCTTCCCCCTCTCCTCCTCCTTCGCCCAACAGTAGCATAGTTTCCACTGGCACCCTGTTGGCCAACAGTACTGGTGGCAGTCATTGGTAACCCAGGCTTTGACCGATCCAGTATGGAAATCTGACTTATGATCCACATATTTGATTTGGCAAAGGTTTTACACCGGATGCCCTTCCTGACGCAATCCTCCCCATTTATTCGGGCTTGGGACCGGCACTAATAATGCTCTGGCTTGTTGCATCCTCAGTGGTGGGAGGGGGGGAGGTGGAGGTATGCACTGGAGAGAAGAATGAAAGTCAGTCGGAGCAAGATGGAATACATATGCATGAACGAGAGGGAGGACAGCTAAATGGTGAGGATACAAGGAGTAGAGGTGACGAAGATGGATGAGTTTAAATACTTGGGGTCAACTGTTCAAAGTAATGGGGAGTGTGGAAGAGGTGAAGAAGAGAGTGCAGGCAGGGTGGAGTGGGTGGGGAAGAGTGTCAGGAGTGACTTTTAACAGAGCAAGAGTTAAAGGGAAGGTTTATAAGATGGTAGTGAGACCAGCTATGTTGTATGGTTTTGGGACAGTGGCACTGTCAAAAAGACAGGAGGCAGAGCTGGAGGTGGCAGAGTTGAAGATTTTCATTGGGAGTCATAAAGAAGAACAGGATTAGGAATGATTATATTAGAGGGACAGCTCAGGTTGGACGGTTTGGAGACAAAGCAAGAGAGGCAAGATTGAGATGGTTTGGACATGTGTGGAGGAGAGATGCTGGGTATATTGGCAGAAGGATGCTGAATATGGAGTTACCAGGCGAGAGGAAAAGAGGAAGGCCAAAGAGGAGGTTTATCAATGTGGTGAGTTGAGAGTCAGTTGAGACTGAAGAGGTCACTTGGATGAGTGAGGAAACGTTTTTCCCAATAAATGTTGTGTCCAGATGAACTGATTCAACTTTCTGTGTTTCTTTACCTGGATTATTGAGCATGCATAAAGACCTGTCAGTGGAGGATTCATTTCATCAATTTTTCAAATTTTAAAAGCCTGTGGTTATTTGACTTCAAACTGTAAAAATTTATATCTGAAATCATATGCATGTCGTGTGCATCAGCCAAAATAAGAAAAAGCCAATAACTATCCAAAACAAAGCTCTACTGGCCGATCAGGCCATTTTTCAGGAATGTCAGACATCACAAAGGCAATCTGCTGCTATTTTAACCAAGGCCCAAGAGATGGAGAATCACAATGGTTCACCCTTATCTCTATGAATATGCTTGTAAATACCAATGCACAGGCACTGCCACCGGCGAGGTCACAGTCTTATTCTGGATCTGGACTGATGGTTGGCAAATGGACAGTTTCTAAAAACCAACTGACTTCTAGTAGAATCAGTTTGCACAAACCCCTGGTGTTAAGATATCTGATTCATACCTGAAATCATATTTGTAATGGCAAATGCTGACTCTACACAGATAGATAGATAGATAGATAGATAGATAGATGGATAGATAGATAAATCACCTTGTGTTGTTCCTCATAAAAGCGAAGACATTTTGGAATTAACAGAGTTCAACATTGAAAATGTATTTTTTAGATTTTTAGATTTAGTTAGATTGCTTTGTTAGCCACACGACCAAGGCCGGTGGGATTTGTTTTCGGTACTGCATGTTAAACTTTGCAGCACAACATATCCATGGACAACAGCAGACACTCCACGTATTATCACGAACACTACAGTCACACAATAGCAGAAACAAATATATCACATAAAACAATTAGGTGAATGGTGGTGTGCGTGCCAGTGGTGTGTGAGGAGGGGACTATAGGGAGGAATTCAGAGTCCTGATAGCTAGGGGGAAAAAAACTGTGACGCATTTAGTCTTAGTGGACAGTGACCTGTAGCGCCTCCCTGAGGGAAGGAGCTGGAAGGGGTGATGAGCAGGATGTGAGGGGTCAGATATGATCTTCTTTACTCGCTTTACAGTCCGGTGAGTATGTAGAGATTCAGCTGAGAGGAGTGGGTTGCCTATGATTTTGGATGTCTTGTTGACAATCTGCTGCAGTTGTTTCCATGTTTGATTGTTTATGCCACCATACAATACTGTAATAAAAGATGCTGTGATGGACTCGGGCGGCATGGTGGTACAGTGGTTAGCATGGTCACCTCACAGCAAGAAGGTCCTGGGTTCGAGCCCTGGGGTAGTCCAACCTTGAGGGTTGTCCTGGGTCGTCATCTGTGTGGAGTTTGTATGTTCCCCCCGTGTCTACGTGGGTTTCCTCTGGGGGCTCCGGTTTCCTCCCACAGTCCAGAGACATGCGGGTCAGGTGAATCGGCCGTACTAAATTGTCCCTAGGTATGAATCTGTGTGGGTGGGTGTGTATGTCGGCCCTGTGCGATGGCCTGGCAGCCTGTCCAGGGTGTCTCCCCGCCTGCCACCCAATGACTGCTGGGATAGGCTCCAGTATCCCCGTGACCCTGAGAGCAGGATAAGCGGTTTGGATAATGGATGGATGGATGATGGACTCGATAATGGCTGAGTAAAACAGAGTGAGAAGTTGATGTTTGATCCAGTATTTTTTAAGCTGCCTAAGAAAGTAAAGTCGTTGTTGAGCTTTTGCAATGATGTGTTCAGTGTTCGTTTTCTACTTCAGGTCATTGCTGATGGATGTTCCAAGGAATTTAAAAGAGACGGTGGTGGTGATGGGGTTTCTGTTCATTTGTATGGGTGTTTTGGGATTTGGCACGCATTGGAAGTCAATAATGAGTTCTTGGGTTTTGGCTGTATTAAGCTGAAGGTCGTTGTTTGCACACCAAGTGGCAGCTTGGTCTACTTCCATGCAGTACTGGATTTCATCATTGTTGGAGACGAAGCCTACAAAGGTTGTGTCGTCTGCATATTTTATTATTTTCACAGAACTGTCTGTGGATGTAAAGTGGGTGGTGTAAAGTGAGAAGAGCCAGGGGGAGAGAACACTATAGTCTTTTTTTTGCTAAGTTTGCTATCAATTTTAAACCTTCAGATATTCAGCCTGGATGTAATTACGGTTGAGATGCTCCCATAGCCCTTGTTAAAGCAGCAGCTCCCAGCATTTTCTCTTCATTATTTCTCAGATCAGTTTAGAATGTAGGCTTTCTTTCTGCTCCTTTGTGTTCAGTTTTGAGAAACTGAGCTGAACTGTCTGGTGCCAGATTATCTATCTATCTATCTATCTATCTATCTATCTATCTATCTATCTATCTATCTATCTATCTATCTATCTATCTATCTATCTATCTGTCTATCTGTCTATCTGTCTGTCTGTCTGTCTGTCTGTCTGTCTTGCTCCTGTTGTCCTTGTAGGTGATTAGAATGCACCCTGGTTTTCTGTCTCCTCCCTCATTAATCACTCTGAGAGACCGAACCAAACACTAAACATACAGTATATTCTCATCTGAACACTCCACACAAAGAGCCGTTGCAGCAGAAAAGCACATGGGGTCATAAAAGACTCATCACCAGGGCTCGAGGTTAGCACTCACCCATATGTCAATGAGAAATTATAACAGCCTCTCCAATGAATGACTCCCCGCCCCTTATGTTAACTCTCACTACCAGTAGCCACACAACAGAGCATGTGGAGAGCAAATGTGTAATGCTTTAAATTACAGCTTACAATAATAACTTGATTAACTAATTATCAAGCGTTTGTTGATGACATATTAACACAGCAGTTTGTCGAATATGTTTCGACCATGGTCGGTGTCAATTTGTGACCTGTGATGTAAAGCGTTACTGTAAAATGATTTAATGAAAAGAGGTGGGGAAATTACAGTCCAAGTTTAGTTAAATGCCAACACCAGGATGTTTTATATCTTTCCAAGAGTGATGCACTGACTTGAAAAATGTCAATACCAATTTCCGATTATTTTCTGATTATTTAGAAAAACAGATGCCGGTACTGAAAAATGAATGTTTGGTAGTTGTGAAACTACTTGCTATATATATATATATATATATATATATATATATATATATATATATATATATGTATATATACACACACACACACACAAATCAACACGGATACAGGAAAAAAAGATTTGAATGCATAGCAGTTTTTTTAATGCATGTATCCGTGTTGATATTCCGCTCCTCATTAGTCGAGCACTCAACACCATTGATGGTTTTGGGAAAAAACGCTATATATATATATATGTGTGTGTGTGTGTGTGTGTGTGTGTGTGTTTGTTTATTTATTTATTTATTTAGTTAGTTATGTCAGCCCTGTGTGATAGTCTGGCAGCCTGTCCAGGGTGTCTCCCTGCCTGCCGCCCAGTGACTGCTGGGATAGGCTCCAGTATCCCCGCAACCCTGACAGCAGGATAAGCAGTTCAGAAAATGAATGGAATGGATATATATATATAGAGAGAGAGAGAGAGAGAGAGAGAGAGAGAGAGAGAGAGAGAGAGAGAGAGAGAGAGGTTACAAATAAGCCAAATATTCAAACAACAATCATCAGCTACACATTCTTTACATCCCCTGTTGTGTTGGATGAAAACATATACAGTAATTAATGATTGGTAACCAAGTCTTCCACCGTTAAAGCCTACACTAATTTCTTCAATATCGGTAAACGTCATCAACCGCAGTTCCACCGCGGATCATCACAAAGTCCCCCTTTCTTCATGAAGTAATTGCCTGGCTGCCAGCTGTTGTCATATAACTGATTGAAATGTTTTGTCTCTCACTAGATGAAGCCAGGAAAGACGTGCGACAACAGAAAGTAAATCTCCCAGCTGTGTGTTTCAGTTCACAGGCAGGGAAATATTTGAAAGCTATTTTCAGAGCGCACACGCAGCACAAATGGCCATCAATAATCAACCATTCCACTTAATCACAGTAATAGACTTTTTTTCCTGAGAGGCGCATGCAGTAATTGATGCTACTTCACATCGCTGTAATTACTGCAGCTGGTCAGTGGCGTTTCCAAGCGAAGCCAGGCTTCCCCTTTTTTCCGCCTGCAGTATTCATTTTAATAGAAAATGCTTCGGTTAACCGTTTCGGTCATTCTTTTGTGGTGTTGCTTACGTCTCTTTCCCATTTCTCATCGAATATGTTACAATGAGGGAAACAGCGCCCCTCTCAATTGTAACGTATAGTGAACGTCAGTCAATGTATGTGGTGAAACATTGTATTGCACGCCTACTGTAGACGTAAATCAGGTCAAATCCGCGATGGGGCCAAACCGGAGTTGGTTTCCCGCGGTGAAAAAAAAAAAATAAATTGAAGGATTAACCAATCAGCGATCAGTCAAAACGGATTGAACCGTTTGAACCGGAAACAAAGCGATGCCCCCCCCCCATTTTACCCCACACCAATCAAATCATGGTACTGTAAACTACTAATAAGACACGTTAGCCCCTAGCTAACGAGTCTGACCCTTTAGCCGAGCAGTTAGTGATGTCGCCTTGTGGTACAGTACACTCCGTATCGAATCCCGCACCGGGCAAGAAAAATAACCGGTTACAGTACGTTATCAAGGTAATTGAAATAAATAAATAAAACGAAAACGGGAGATTTAGCCGTTAGCCGTTTTTTTTTGTATTGATCTGACTCTGGGCAAGCGGCGGCGTGCAGTTACGGAGGGCGGAGATGTGTAATTTTCAATAAAAACATAACGTTATCAAACTACCGCCGCAGCAGCAATCTAAAATTAAGACTGACGGCAGGTCAGCGCCGAAACTAGAGCTGCGTGCGGAGAGGAAAAGGAGGAGGGATTCTGACTCTCAATTAAGAAAATTATGTCCGCACAGAGTGGCTAGCTGGCTGAGCTTCAGCGGCTGTTTTTCTAGCCGTCACAAGAACGGCCTTCCTGTTATAACAAAATCAAATCAAATCAATGCTATCTGTATAGCCCAATATCACAAATTACTAATTAGCCTCAGTGGGCTTAACAGCAACACAACATCCTGTCCTTAGACCCTCTCCTCGGATAAGGAACAACTCCCTAAAAAAAAAACCCAAAAAAACCCTTAACAGGGAGAAAAAATAGGAAGAAACCTCAGGGAGAGGGACAGAGGAGGGAGCTCTCTCCCAAGACGGACACTGTGCAAGGGATGTTGTGTTTACACAATTTACAAAATACAACATTGAAAGAGGATAACAGAATTATAAGGGACTTACAAAATGTATGAAGAATATGATGCACAGGATGCCAAGCAGTGTCCAGACGCCACCGGAACAGTCCGGGACCCAAGCCACATGACCAGCATCATCATGTAAAGGAAAAAAAAAACTATATGGATTTATAAAAATAAAATGTGCGTCCAAGTGGCGACCACCATCACCACAGAGACCTGGGAGGAGAACCGACTGTTCGTGCACACAAGGGAGACTCACGCGTCACCATCCACACACACAAAAAGAGAAAGGAGAAGACATCGTTCAGAAAGAGAGAAAACACATGTGAGAGAAGAGAACATTTTGCAATAGTCATTAGCCATAATCAATTAAGCCATCACCTAGTCATAATCTATACTCTATAATCTCGTCGGCAGAACAGTGGTTGGTAAATTCATTGAGACAGAAACCGCCATGCAGTACAGGTTGTGAAGCACTCAACTTAAAGGCAACTAATTGTAAGCTAAGGCAAAAAGACTAGTTTTAAATTTGGATTATAAGGACTCAACAGACGCTGATCGTCTGACGGCAGCAGGCAGGTTATTCCACATAGGGTGAGTGAAAAGCCCACCCCCTTCTCTCTCTGTGGCTTTACTGTTGATGGAGCTGCTCATGTAGCTATGTGTGCAGCTTTCGATGTGGTTATATTGCTTAGATGTTTGATGCCTTGCTTGACTGGATTTGCCTGCATGTGTTAGTCAGTTCACTGAAGTAGTTGTTTTATTGTGGTTGTTTACGCACTGAAAACAAGCACCACAGACAGCACCCATAGGGCCAGGTTACCTGTTTAGATGAGATGGAGATTGTTTATAGCCTCTGCTGGTCTGGTAATTGGTTGTTAGTCTTTTAGGTCATGTTGTTAATGAACATTTGGCCTAGTTTTAAACGATAAGTATGGGAAGTATTTGTGTCTGTTAAGCACATACAATGGGGTTTGCTGCATGTAGCCTACTGATACTTTATGACATGAACATAAAACTTTAAACGTCATCTGATTGACTTTGTGAATGAATGCTTATATTCATTATCAAATCTGCACTGAGTGATTGGTTAAGTGAAATAAACATCAGAGATGCTTTGTTACAAGCAGGAACTGCAGGAGCTACTTAAGATGTTGCAAGTTACTCCTCTTGGTGATATTCCTTGGTGTCAGGATGGTCAGAGCATTCACGTTGTGATGAGCCCTTCTGCAGCTTCAGCAGGTATTTCAGGGTCACAAGCATTTTGCCCCGTCGCCTTCGCCTGTACGCCTTGCCTGAGTGGGGCAGCAATGACCAAATTAGCCTTCACCTGCAGAAGGGTTCCTTCCAACTGTGAGCTCTCATCAACCACAACCATCTTGAGCTGGTCTCAGCTGCCATGGCTATCTCCCAATGGCTTGCATCAGTTGTTTGGGTTCCAAACCCATCTTCTGTAGGAAATAGCACACTGACGTTGCTGGGAAACCACGGCTGCTGACTTCGATGGGAAATAAGGTTGTGTACCATCCTTTGACAAGAGGCTCATTGATCAAATCCTGGTACTGAGAGATGGCTAGCCTGTCCTCCCGGGGCACTGTGAGTTCAGCTACGAAGGTAGTGTTTGTGCTCCCGGATAGAAGTACCATATCTGGTCAGAGTGAGGTTACTGCCCCCTCTTCTGGAAAGACTAGTCAATATTTAGTATAGACTATTTTGTACAGCAAGAAGGTAAATAACTAACGCGTGCAAGTCCTACATCTGTATGATAAAATGTTGTGTAAAATGATACCGCGTATTCTCATAGCTCATGGAGTTACATTACGTTGGCTGTTAAAGCAGCGACATACTCCTGTCAATTAAGACAACCCCCCTATCCCTTCCAAACAGAAAAATTGACATACGTAGATTAGAGAGATGTTGACTCATCCTGACACAGACAGAGACCCAGGCCTTTCAACCTGATTTTGAGTGCAAGTTCTGCAATTTGATGACTTGTGTTTGCATGAGAATGGCATGGCAATGGGCACTTAGCATAGAACTTCCTTGATTTATATATATATATATATATATAGTTGAGCACTTTCCCTACCGTTGAGTGTTTCTTTTAACAAATTTGTGTATATATATGTGTGTGTGTGTGTGTGTGTGTGTGTGTGTGAAATGTTGAAACATAGATTATAGATATGTAATATCTATAATCTATATTTCATATATATGAATTATAGATTATATAGCTAATAATAATATTGTGGCAGGATGAGGAAAAACACAGCAGACCAAGGCGAGTTCGATGTTTATTCTTCAACTCCAAAAACCAACTGCAGCAGGAACAACCCTGCACCGGCGAGCCCGGGAACGTAAACCACGAGTACAGATTATATATAGCTAAAAATATAGATATTATATATATATATATATATATATACACACACATACATACACACACACACACACATGTATATATAGGAGAGGCATCACCCAGGAGACAAAAATTAAAGTGTATCGTGCCATAGTTCTCACCACACTGCTTTACGGCTGCGAAACATGGACAGTTTACAAACATCATGCAAAAACATTTAACCACTTTCACACCACATGCCTCAGTAAACTTCTTGGCATAAAGTGGGATGATAAGATGCCTGACACAGAGGTCCTCGCTCACTCAAGACTGCCGAGTATACACACCATCCTCATGCAATCACAGCTTCATTGGGCAGGCCACATGGTTTGCATGCCTGACCACCGGCTCCCAAAGAAACTGTCATATGGCGAACTCAAGCAAGGCAAGCGCCCCCATGGTGGTCAAAAAAAGTGTTTCAAAGACACCTTGAAGTTTTCTTTAAAGGCCTTCACCATCAACTACGACACATGGGAACAGAAAGCTCTGAACAGAGGACGAGTGGCGTGCAGCTGTCCAAAATGGTGCAAACACATGTGAGGCCGCCAGAATTGCTGCAGCAGAGAGCCGCAGGCAGGCAGGCCAGGAAAGACCGTGCCAGCGACCCCCCAGCTACTCCCACTATCCCATGCCCATACTGCCAAAGAACATTCAGGGCACAGATTGGACTAACCAACCATCTTCGCACCCACAGAAATCGACCCCTACAGGATGACTAGATGGCCCTCGTCGCTGCGACGGACGAACAACATATATATTATGGAGTATTTTGATGACTCAATCTTGCAAGAAATCAGAACCTTAAAGTTAAGCCTAGAGCGAAATAAATAATTTTTATTAAACGCAAAGGTCAAAACGGATGCTAATGGAGTCCTTCACACTTCTATTTTAAGAAATTAAAAAAGCTGCTACTGTAACACGTGCAGACGGCTCGTTTAGCTAACCTAAATGCTAAGAATAATTATAGGCAGTTTTAAAGATCAAGCTGAATTGGCGACCCAGAGGAGCGCTTTTATCACCCAACCAAATGCCAACATTTGCTTCAGATTCAAAGAATGTGTTAGTATGCCTTATGTCCTTAACCACTGAAATGCCAAAAAATCCAGGTCTCCCAGAAATAAAGGTCCGCACGGCTCTTGTGACCCCAGAGGCCAACTTCGCCGTCAGTAACAAAACAATGACCCGTGACATGAGCCACGTATATCTGAGAGCAGCTCGACCGGTGTGTAAGCCGTCCTTATTACGCTCTGTTCTCCCAAACCGTCCAGCATTCTCCTTCAAACCTTCCCCTGCGTATGAAGACACAAATAAATACAAGTTAAACAAGTCACTTATCCACATTTTGGAGATTTGCAGGTAA
Source organism: Lampris incognitus (assembly GCF_029633865.1). Taxonomy (NCBI): domain Eukaryota; kingdom Metazoa; phylum Chordata; class Actinopteri; order Lampriformes; family Lampridae; genus Lampris; species Lampris incognitus. The sequence goes on along the minus strand of NC_079229.1, from coordinate 24,456,298 downwards.
CATTAAACCAGGTGGGTTTCACTCGCTGCCCTCGCGGGATCCACACAAAACTGTTTTATTGGTATTTGCATTCAAATGACCGATTCGATAAAAACTCTGGCCTGCTGTAAATCCTGTCGTTCAGACTTCAGTGTGGGTCTGACTCTCTCTTTATCCGGCAGGGTGAGGGAATGGGTTCGAGGCTAACACATTACCCTCCGCTGGATATTCAGACTTGCTCTGTCACTTTTCCTGCGAGTCTGAACGGAGATTTCTCCTCTTTCAATGATGTAAATAATGGACCTCCCTGAATGCATGAAATGACCACACAGCTGCCGCCAAGTGAGGTCCATAAAACATGAAGTGTCTCTGTTGCTACAGGAAAAACATTATTAGAAATTAAATGTGATTTATTTACCAGGGTGGGTTTCTACATACTGAGGATTTGACCCGACTGGAGGTCAAAATAGGATTTGAATCAAAGTCTATTTGTAATTATTCACAGTAACAAGATGACAGAGGAGATATATTTACACTGACGGCTCCTGTCGTTTTACTTTATACTGGGCACTCAATTCCTTTCTCTTTGTCTTGATTGTAATTGTGTCTTATTACTTATATACGCTGATTACTGTTATGACTTCACATCTATTAACTTCACGTGTCCGTTCTGAACCTTTGGCCACGGCTGTGGACCCGTCGCAGCCTGTCCTGGCTCTCCCCTCTGGTGGGCGCTGCAGAACGCTGTGCGCCAGGGCAGCCGGATGTGGGGGCAGTTTCTTTCCGTGGGCTGTCTTTCAGGTGGACGCTTGGCATTGTCAAATGGATCCAATCGTTTTGTACGTAGTGTACTGGGCCTTGTGCGTGTGTGTGTGTGTGTGTGTGTGTGTGTGTGTGTGTGTGTGCTCTGTCGTGTCCATCTCCCTCGGCCATGTAGTATGTAGGTGCCCTGCTGGCTTTTGTTTCGGCATCTACTGATATATTCTCTGCACCGCTGCACCTTATCCCCCCTTATGTCACCTGTGTATAGTCAGTCCTTGTGTGTATATATCTGAAGATTGTTGTGGTGTAGTGTTGTTATTCTACGTTAAGTACACAGAGAGCCACAAAACCGCAGCCAAATTCCATGTATGTGCAAACCTCCATGGCCAATAAACTTGACCATGATTCTGATGTGAAATGAAGATCATTTGATTTCAGTCACTCAAAAAGTGTCTTAAATCGGGCGTCCGGGTAGTGTAGTGGTCTATTCCATTGCCTACCAACACGGGGATCGCCAGTTCGAGTCCCTGTGTTACCTCTGGCTTGCTCGGGTGTCCCTACAGACACAATTGGCCGTGTCTGCGGGTGGGAAGCCGGATGTGGGTATGTGTCCTGGTCGATGCATTAGCGCCTCTTCTGGTCAGTTGGGGCGCCTGTTCAAGGGGGAACTGGGGGGAATAGCGAGACACACTACCACACACTACCTCCCCCTGGCGAAACCCCTCACTGTCAGGTGAAAAGAAGCGGCTGGCGACTCCACATGTATGGGAGGAGGCATGTGGTAGTCTGCAGCCCTCCCTGGGTCAGCAGAGGGGGTGGAGCGGCGACCGGACAGCTCGAAAGAGTGGGGTAATTGGCCAAGAACAGTTGGGGAGAAAAAGGGGGAAGAAAAGAGAAGTGTCTGAGTCATCAATATTGGTTTGTGTGGTTTCTGTTTTTATCAAGAACAACATGCAAACGGTTCTGGTTTCTCTCATTCGATGAGTCCGCGGTGTGTTTTTATCACGACAAAGATTTTCCTGGCAGGTTGTTTGCTTCAGTGGACGGCGGCGGCTGCGGCGGCGGCTCGGCTCGGCTCGGCTCTTGCATCTTCACTTTTAAATACATTATAATTCAAGTCAAACCCAGGCAGGTTTGTTTACGCAGCACTTTAGAGCAGGAAAGCAGTTGGGCCCAAATTGCATCACAAACGGGGGGGAACTGAGAGAGGTGGGGACATATATAAATGTATACGGTCCAATAAGCAAGCCCAACAAAAGGGGACCTGCCAGACAGACGGAGGCCTATGAATAAAAACGGGTCTCAAGACAAGTTTTAAAAATGCGGACAAATGCAGGCAAGCTGGTACTTTGCAGGAGTCGGTAGGGATGCGTCGCAAATGTGAGGGGTTATTTTTCAGAGAAAGCGGCTGGAAAATAAACGAGGAGCTTTAAAACGAGATTCCCGTCGAATTGAATACCGCTTGCTGTTGTTGCCGGCACGACGTGAGGGATTCGAACAGGACGACAAATGGAAACGGACGAGCTGCACAGACACTCGTATTTGGGGATGGCTTAATGTAGAGAACGAGCCGTGCATCATAAACAAGTTGTCTTATCGACTTATCGACCCTTACACACCTTGGGGAGGTCGTCTGTATTGTGCACATGTATCTTATGTTGCACACAGGCACACACAGACACACACGCATCAAAGTATCCATCTTGATACCGTTTCAGTTTGAATCACCACGATCCTCGTTGCAGTTCTTACATTTCATGGTTGATTTCACATTTCTCTCCATTCATTGTAGAAAGACATTTGTGTTTTCTTACACAACTGACTCTAATAGCCCCGCAGATTGTTTTTTCTTTCTTTTCTTTTTCCTTTTTTTTTCTGCCACGACCGAGACGGACATAATGTGGTGGAGGATGCTTTATAAAAACAGGCGTACTCGTTGTTGCAGGTCATCCGGCGTTGTTCCTGCATGGAAAAACAATACGGTGCACACACGGCAAAGTAATTTGCCGACTTATCTACTCTCAGAAGCCTCGTGTTTCAGGATTCGTATCCATTTCATAACAGCTAAAAGCGAAAGCGGCTGCTATTTAGACAATGAAATGCTAAGTGGACACTGTTCATATTCTCACAACGCTACTGCTCCCTCTGTTGTTACTACTGCGTCTTTTACTACTACTGTTAGTACCTCTACTTCGACAACTAGTCATGATAACAGCAACAATACTCATAAATCATAATCATAAATATACTGCTCTGACTCCAGTGTGATGTTTATAAGGCAGGAGCAATAGGATAAGGAATAAGAGCCACTGAAGAAAGGTATATCGTAGGACCAGCCAGTCTGCAGCCTGCTGAGGTTTGGCTGCAGCCAGAGAGCCCGCATCTAGCTGACAGCTTGTTGTAAAACACACCAGAGGATGCCCCCTTTGGGTCAACCAAATGAGAGAGAGAGAGAGAAAACACCGTCTCATAGCTCACCAAGAGCGTCCCCTCAGATACACTCATTAATATTCTGCATGTTTTTGTAAAGCACAAACAACCGAGCTCCACAATGCAAACACGGCCAACAGCAGAGTCCAAGCTGTGCGGCAACTGCAGGAGTGCTGAGTTTGGCAATTATAATAAGATTTGTTTATGGATGCTATGCAGCCACCTTTTTTTTTTTTTATCCATGTGTCCTTCCAAAAGGGGTCCCAGGGTCAAGACATTTGGCCCATATTGACAAGAAGAAATTGCCCTCGATATAATTAAGGATCCCTGTGACTCAGAAGTTAGCCCTGGATGCCAAGGGTAGGGTGTCAAGTGAATCTGACAGTGACATTTATGGCTAATATATAGTGCAAAAAGGGTGGCGGGCCCTTTGTGTTCATGGTTTGAATCAATGAATGTGTCAGAAGAAGGTCTGGCTGCGGACCGCCGGGCCTTTGTGTGCGTGCATTTGTGAAATATGGTGTATTTCTGCGTGCGTTTTCGAGCACAATCACGCTGTTTAGCTGATGCTCGGAGGGACTCGGAGGCAGACTAATTGAACATTGCAGACTGAGTAGGTAGCCACTTGATGTCTCGCTGAAAGACTGCTTGACAGGTGGCGTGGCTGTTAATGGGCCCCACTGGCCGCTTCACAGTTTAAGCTTGTGACCTTTCAGCAGCAGGATTGTCTCTCTAACCGCTAGGCCATGCTGCCACCGTTTTAGGACAGTACAACAGCAGGGACCAGCGCACCGTGACCTTTACACAGAGCGACAACAAACAGCTGAATGCACAGACCTTTATGGACCTGATATAGACCACTGGAATGGAAAACCTGGCCTTTAACACGTCCCCCCCCCCACCCCCAAGATCGATTTGCTCAAAAGAATTTCAGCCTTGTTCGCTGAAGAGCGAGCGAATATCCATCTGATTAAACGGTTAATACGCGGTCTTTAAAAGGAAACGGTCAAAGAGGAGCGATTATGGCCTAAGATGCAGTAACCGCTGATGCATATTCTCCCCCGCTCCGCCTATTCTGCAGACGTCCTTGCCGAGAGCGTGCCGGTTTTCTGTGCTCCGGATGAATTCACAAGTAATGCCTCTAGATTTAACGCTTAAATGAGAAAACACTTTAGCTAAGCCCTGAAATCAGACAAAAAAAAATTAACGTGCAAAATATCCAGGAAGAAAAAAAAAATCAACCCTTGAATTTGAGCATGAGTTTGCCATCTCTCTCTAAGTCTCTTTCCCTTTCTCTATGAACACACACACACACACACACACACACACACACACACACACACACACACACACACACACACAGAGGGAGGTTTAAACGTTGGCCCCTGCCAGTCACGCTGACTCACCACTTGAGGGAGCAGTGCTGCCCAGATCACCGCGTTACGTGGAAGGTCACAGGTTCGTCTTTCATTTACAGCAAAAAACGAAAACACGGTTCCAACATCAGCACACTGATTACTGGAAGATCGTCCTAAATTGTCGCTAAACTTTAAAGTGAGAAAAAAGAAAAAGTAATCTGCATATATGAATAATTCCTTGCAAAATCTCCTCTCCATCAAGGAGCCGGCTATTTTAAATTGGGTTCACGGAAGGCGTAAGCCCTCTGCTGGCGTGAAGGCGGTCATTACCTGTCTGTGTCGGAGCCCCCCCCTCCCCCTCCTCATAAAACCCGCCCTCCGCGCGGGTCTACCTGTCAGACATCATTATTAATGAACGGGTATAAATGCGCTTAGACTCGAGGATGAAAGGCCTGTCTTAGTCATTTCTACTTTCACAAGGCCTATGAGATCCCTTTGATGGATTGAGACGCCGCTCAAGTTCAGCCACATCCAGTCATCTTCTTCGGTCTTCCAGCGCCACACCGTGGCTGATTTGGGTAGTACCACATTGAGAATTGCACTTGCGTTTGTGTGCGTGCGTGCGTGTGCGCATGCGCTTATGAGGTCTATCTCAGTAGATCTCACAAGCACCATCTGAATCATCATCATCATCATCATCACATTTGTATAGCGCTTTTCTAGACACGCAAGGCGCCTCACATTGAAGGGGCCAACAGCTCCACATCAGCTCATGTGGGCACAACGTTTACTGACACACACGTTTCGTCACTCATCTAAGTGACCTCCTCAGTTTAAAAGTGATACGTGATTTTCTTCACAATAAGAAATGGTATCAGAAATGCCTTTAGCCTACAGCTAACTTTGAATGCTTAGTGTACACATACCAAACAGCAGGTGTGTGTAGCTTTATATCTGTGTATACGGTTGGCTGTGTGTATGAGTGTGTATGTGCACTTGCTTGTATGCAAGAGAGAGAGAGGGTGAGAGAACTGGAGGGGAGGCAATTACATTAGGGTTTGAATTATAAATCCAGAAATGAAATTATTATGTAAATCATCTATGCTATTTGCCTTCAGTTGAGCTCACATGTTGTACGTCGTGGGTGGCAGCTCTTTTGGGTGTCAAGGGCAGAATTAAGAAGGGTGATTTTGATGTTTTGAAACACACAAAAACAACACTAAATGTAAAAGCTGGAGAACAATGCTCCGGTTCAGACCTACAGCTGCTGTTGTTGCGGTCACCTCCTCTGCTAGCCTCCCTTCCCATAATGCCGTGCACCTCCTGTTTGGTTCGTGTTGAATCTTACTCACTATTGTTTCTGTTCCTTGCAAGAAAACTTGGTGCCACCTCTCTCACTGAATCTGGTGCACATTTTCTGCAATCCATCATCCACGCCGTATTAATCACATGCTCGCTGCCATCAGATTCCAAATTAGCTTCCCAGAGAGGGACCCCTCGGAGATAATCGCTTTTTCATGTGACGTGACAAATGCATATTTGGATGGAGGGAGTAAAACAAAGGACAGCTGTGTCTGGAATATGTCCCCTGTTTAGAGGAGGGAGACCAAGGACAGTTGCAACACTTTTTTGTGATTTTTTTTTCCCCCCTACAAATCAAAAACCATTTACACTGGCATAGCCAATTTGCTACATTATAAACTTTCAGTGTGTCAATTACTTAATGTATTTCAGTGGTTTTATGAAATATGTACAGGCTGAAAAATTTATTTAGATGCAGTCGCTCCACTGTTACAACTGTCCCAGTGTACAGGCACAATTGTAATGTGTCTAAAATACACATATTTAACCAATCAAATGCTCAAAGTTAAAAAGATTATTAACCATTCAAATTCAATTTGCTTCATTGGCATGACCATAACATAATACAGTATTGCCACATTCACGTTATTGTGACTATTTATTCCTTTTTCCTCTTTTTTTTAAATAATAATTACCTTTTTCACACCACATAACAAAAAAGAGGGGAAACTTTCAAATTATAATGCGAGAACAGTATTTAATGGGTAGAATACACATCCTCATAAAAGTTTAAATATGAGATGAGCTTAAGGACAGTATTCCCAACCGGGGGGTGGGGGGTCATAGTCCACATTGATGGAATCATTCCGAGTCACAGCTGTGGCAAGTGTGAAGCTCGCTTCCATCTGTGCAGTCCTTGTGTGCCCAGGCTTTCCAGGACCGGCACTGGAGCCAGACCTTCCTTGACCTGGACTAGCTCTCCAGACACATAATTCAGAATTCATCTTCGTCAGAGGAGCCCTGAATTTTCTGCTTATTGCTGGGTTTGTTTTTCTTTTCTTTCACGGAAATTCATTTTCTCTTAAACCTGCTTTTCTCGGCCTCCAGATGTTTTTTGTTTTTCTTCCATGGGAGTATCTGTAAGGACGGCGGTTTATCTTCTTTTCCTCCCCTTTGTGGTCTGCTTTCTTGGTCCAGCTTTTGGATGTGGACGGATGAAGCCGGGTGATAAGGTTGTATCCATAGCAGAGGATGGCAGCTCAGGCTCAGGCGCCACACATGGCGTGACAAGGGAGGATGCTACAGGTGGCGTGGAGTATGCCACCATTGCCATGTTGGGTGTTGGAGCTGTACTACATGCAAGTGGCCGCAGTGGAAGATGGAACCGCTGGTAACACCGCTGGCAGCGGGCGGTCTGGGACTAGGGATGGTGCAACGTCACCATCACTGAAAATATCTCTATCAAATGGCTAAATTCCTGAATGCCTGAATATTTGGTGGCGATGCAGCCAGGGGAAGGGCACTCCTCACAATGCTTGGCAGATCATAAATGGTCTTTGTGACTCCTGGATGAGCTTTCATCCAGCTGTCACAGCAGTTGCTGACAAGCCTCTTCAGTGGCCCATATACACTGCGATCTAAGGGCTCCGGTTTATGGGAATGGTGTGTGGGGGGGGGGGGTGAGAGGAGGGTGATTCCATGGCTCCTGCAAAAGTGAATCCCCTCCACAGAAAGCTGGGAGGAATGATTCTCCAGAACTAGCTGCACTTTTGACTCCAGTGAGGACACAGTGTGAGTCTAGAAATGCTTGAGGAAGACTCATCTGCCCAGACCCATTTGCTGTACGAGTACAGCCAGGAGGGCCATCGTTGGTGAAGAAAGGCTGGAACTTTATTGTGGAAGAATATGAGAAGTGGTGGGACGGAATTTCCCAAGGCATTTACAGCACATGCAAGTGTGCTGAGAGTGTCCCGTTCCACAAAGGTCACTGCGCCGACTTGTTTGACTCCCTTTATGGCCACACATTTTTGCAGGATCTTGGACAGTGGTGATTCCTGTCTCATCCAAATTCCAGATGTCTTGTGCAGGAAATTTGTGGTTGGTGAGGACAGCAGACGGCTTGCAAGAGACTTGTTGATAGTTGTTTGATTGCAGCTTATCACCTGCGAGAGGCTGGGAGCCTGGGGACTTAATATGGAAAGGGTATGTAAACCAGTCAGCTCCAGCCATCCTCTTGTCTGCACAGGTTTCAGGATAGTTGCAGTTGTAGCCCTTTGCTAAATCATTGGCCATTCCATACCTGAAATGAATAAATTGTAATGAATTAGTTGAATGCATAATAAAGTTACATATAACCTACTCTAGCTTATAGTTTTTCTCAATTGCTCAGACACGATTCCTGCAACAACTCGCCGTTTTCTCAAATCTTCACACACCATTTTAAAAACTCACACCCAACAGTACAAACATCTCACTTGTGGGTCCCAATTCAATTTGCCCTCAGACAACACACACAAGCTGTCAGAAACACTGAATACATAAGTGTTTGTTCAACACAGGAGGGATTATGTCAAAACACGGCTGCCAAAATGTGTGGAATAGGTTTTCAGAGAAATAATGTGGCACTTTGTAAAATCACAGCACTGACTATCCAGATAACCCTGGCGAGAGAAAATCAAAGCAGTACTGTAATAAACACCTTTTACATTAGTGGAGAAGGGAATACTACTGTATAAAAACCTGACCTTTGAAATGTCACACGGACATGTAACATGTAAGGGAGAGTCCATGCACAGTAAAATAACCAGTGTCCAAAAGCTTTACTTCCAAATGCAGCAAATGTCCTGGTTACTCAGCATCAGCATCACAATCAGCGTTCTCATCATCTCTTCTCATGTCTGGTTGAGGCCGTAATCACATGTATCACAGTAACAACAAGGCAAATGACCTGTTTTCCCTTCTGAAAGTATGGATAATAGATGCAGCCGTGTAACAGCTTAGGTTGGGTTGCACTCGCTGTCCAGCTTCTCTCATAGTCCTCTCATGTATGAGCACAGGATGAACTAGGGTGGCACGGATTTCATCACGTTTTTGTTGTTGTTGTCATCCTCATCCTCATCCTCTTCCTCCCTGTTGTCTTGCAACTCCGGCATTGTTAGGATCCAGACACGTGGACATGCCTGTAGGCCCCACTTACCGTCCCTGCAATTCTGATTGGTGTGTTAACAGTTTTGAGGCTTAGTGTTTGCACCGGGAGAAAGGCGTGCTCTTCGAGTGTAGTTTGTGACGGCTTGAGTTAATTATATATTGCTAGCATGTGTTTGCTGAAGGAACATGTTGTGCAATGAATGATTCATTTGGCCACTTTTGCGGTTTTGCAGAAAAGAGTTTTTAAATGTTGAAACATGCAGAAACAAGTGAGTTGTGTTTATGGTTATGGAAAATGTGTGTGTGTTTTGGGGAATAATGTAAAGGTATGGCTTTTTGTGCTACATAAACCGTTTTTGTGTTTAAGCAATCAAGAAAAACTGTAATATCTACCTGCTTTGGGCTCAAACCATAGTACAAATCAGCTGCCTGCGTCAGGTAGTCTCAGAAGGATTTCCTGTTCTGTGGGGGGAAACTGTCTTGGGGGGGGTCCACCGATCTACTCTGGAAAGTGATTTGGATCCCTGGCACTTCTGCCTCCACCTCTTATGAAAACGGTACAGGGTCACGTGGCAAATGCCATACGATTTGGCCACGCCCCCTTCATCTGAAGCCCTCTCCAGCAGAGGAAGTGGGGCTCCCCTGCCTGTGTCCCTCTTCCTGGTATTTGGCATGCTGTACGCTAACACGTGTTTCCACTGACTATTAGCATGCAACTTAGCATGTAATCTCGTGTTGATGTAGGCAAATACGTTTTTAAAATATTGTAGCGAATTCGGGGGGCAGTCGTTACAATAGAAATTGTTACAGTAGAAATACAAGGTGGTTCAGGGATGGTTGTAATAAGGCGTTACAACCGACCCTGAACCACAAGTCATGTTTTCACCTCACATGTTTGACACATTATTCATTTCTATTGTTAGCTTCCAAAACAGTGATTCTGATAATATTCGTTTGGATTCCTAGAAAATGAAAACTCAATCATCTCCCACCAGTGACCATGATGTCTGGTAAACCAAACAAAGATCATTCATTCAACACAACAAGGACAAAGCAAGTGCAGAGCAACATCAAAACAAGATGTCCCAGCTCCCTCCCATATCTGTCCAACACATTATCTTTAAAGAGTCTTTTAAATGTGATTATTGAGTCACATGTTTTCATTTCATCACTACAGTTGTTCCACATCTTGTCACCTTTGGTTGTGACACAGTGATATTTTGCATTTGTCCTGACTGGGTTGTGTTTAAACGTACATGTTCCTCTCGGGTCATAACTGCCCCCCCTCAGCTGGAACAGCCCCTGGATACCGCTGGGTACTTTATGATTTAACACTTTGTACATGATTTGAGCAGTTTTAAAGTCCACCAGATCTTTGGATTTTAGTGTTTTTAGTTTGATAAAGAGTTGGTTTGTTGGTTCTCTGGAGTTGGCTTTGTTTACTATCCTTATGGCTTTTTTTTGAATAATGAAGATTGAACTGGTGTTGGTTTTATACGTGTTCCCCCACACTTGCACACAGCAGGTGATGTATGGAAGTATGAGGGAACAGCACAAGGTGTGAAGTGAAGCTTGATGTAGAAGATCTTTGACTTCGAATAGTATTGCGATTGATTTGGATACTTTGGCCTCGGTATAATTTATATGTGGTTTCCAACATCATTTATTGTCCACTATTACGCCATTATAAGCCGACCACGTGCTGGCCCATGTGATCTGCATGGTTTCTGTGAGACCAACAGGTGAAATAGATCTGAAAACATGTCCATGAATAAAGGTGTCCAAATGTGAGTCTTTTCCTGCTCTCTCTCTCCCGATCTCTCTCCCGCTTTGTGTGCATGAATGTGTGTGCTAAAGACAATAGTTATTCTACACAAAACACCCCAAAAACAAACAAAACAACGAACAGCAAAGCTACCCGGCTTAGTAAACATCTTTATTGTTCACAAATAATTATTCATTATGATCCTTCGGATTCTCATTCAATCAGTGAGGTGAAATGCACTATGGATTCCAGATGGATTAGCATTTTCTTTTTCTTTTTTTTCAAGAAAGATGCAAAAAGAAAACATACAACACAGAAAAATACAGCACAAAGGTTAATGTGATAAAGACTAAGACACACGTCAGTCTACCACATGACCTTTGCCATGATAAACTGCAAAAGCCTGCACATGCATGCACACTAAGAAAAACCCTGAGAACATTACTAGCAACCAATTTCTTTGCCCATCACCTCTTGATATGTAGCCTCTCCCTGATGAGTCTTCTTGAATTACATTATTCACACAGCTCGTCAATAGTGACTTCAAGACCCTCTATACCGCATCTCCTTGCCAATAGTAGGTCTGTTCCCATTGCAGTCCCTTTTGTGTATTTCCTGGGGTTGGATGGTTTGACCTTTTCAGTGATAAGCTTCACCTGCCTTTACGTTTGGTCTCACTTCATCATGTGACTTGTTTATATTGCTACTGTGGTTGGCAGAAAGATAACCATTATAATAATGATGAAATCCTTGGTGAATACAAGGTTGTGCTTGAGAGAAAGGAAATCAATCCACGAACCACCGGCGCTGAAAGAGAATCGAGACCGTTAATCCCCTAACTTTTCCCCTTGAAGAGATGATTGGAGCTTGTTTTTCTTATATTTGTCTTTCCGGGCTCCAGACGTTGCCAGTGGCGTCAACATTTTAGTTGATGGCGCCAGTTGTCCACATCCACCTCCATTAAAGAAACACAACAAATGTGAGGCAAAAGATAATGAAGTCGACCGCATCATCCCGCAGCGCCTTCCAAAATACATCAAGTTGTAGTCGGTGCATTAAGAATTTATCTCCACTCATGAAATGAATGCCCATTTGTTTATGGCCAATATGTACAGCCCAGACACAGCAGAGGCGGTCTGCTCAAACATAAAACCTCCATATGACCAAACCAAGTTCAAGTGGCTGGTGTGAGGCCAATCCCCTGCAACACTTTGAGTGAATTAGGACGAAGGCTGGCAAAAGCAGAAACAAAACAATGGAGCAATTGGTGGTTTTAGTAATCAACATACCGTTCTGCCTGAAATAAAATTAGTTTGTGAAATGGGGCTCTTGTTACGGCTGGGTGCAATTAGTAGCGTATATCCTAAATCAACAGATTTAGAAACCCATTATAATGACTGCAAGACATAGAGATGCATATGCAACCATCCCAATTTCAGGAAATGTTTCTTCATTAATTCAACAGCAGGCAGTGCACATCGCCTGCGGCTGATTCCTTGCGCTTGGTTGTGAGTTAATTCAGCAGTTTTCAGATTTGGGTTGCGTAGGATTGGATGAGCGTGATTGTGTTCTGGCCACATTGGATTCCTACAATGCTTTTCGCATCTATCAAGAGTCCAATTGGTTTTAGCAAGCACAGCGTGATAGAGGACTATAGGGTGTAGTTGTTTTTTTTACCTAAGAAATGCTCGAAATCACTATGGTGAAGACCTTGGTCGGGTTATTGTTAAGAGTCAATATCACCATTGGGGGGTTGCAAAATGCAACCACAAACGTGTACCCCGTAACACTATTTTTCTTATCAAGGTGCTCACAGTGAAGCCCTTACATATAATTAGCTTTTTCAGACCTGGTATGTGAGTTTTCTCCATGTGCAAGTTAAGCCTATATTTTGATTTAAATGAGTCCTATAATGATGGGTTCACTCCTAGGTGGTTTTCCATGTAAAGGTCTTCTGAAATATGGAGGATATAGTGAATAATCCCAATTAAGAATCTTGCAATTTCATAACAGAAGCATTTGATTTTGGTTCAGCATGTAACAACCTGCCGACTGACCTTTCTCTGGTTGAATTCAAAACGTTGAAGAAGTTGGATCCATTGGTAGTAGTCATCCATTGAAACATCCTTTTCTGGCTCCCAGAGCAGTGCTGCTTCTTTGAGAATGTCTTATATATTTTTTTGCCTGAAACTGGATGCTTGCTGCTATCCTCTTGGCCAAGATTGCCTTGAGAGAAATGGGATCAAGATACCAACTGTTTCCATGCTGATGGAGGGAATTTAAGGACATTGTCTCACCACTAACAGTCATTCACTGTTAGTCTGTAAATCTCATCACATCTCGCTTGAAATTGAGGTGAAATTGCTCCGTCTCGGAACAACATCCATCTGTTGCAATGAGCAATCAAGTGTCAATCCATGATGTGATCCATGAGATAACGCTTAATAATTTATCGTGCACACACACAACGAGCAATATTAGCAATGGGTCAAAAGGCAGTGAAAGAAAGAAACTCTTACAACACCTTGTCGGCATTTCTTTAATAAACATTTGCCAAAGGGAGGGGGAGCAAAAACATTTTAGTACAAAAAAAGACATTGTTTCTTGTCTCCTTTTTGAAATTGGGTTACATGTGTTTTCATTTAACTCACGATTTTATGATGGCTATTGGCAAAAAGGCTTGTGGATTTTAAAGAGAAACACAGCCTCCTTCATCAAGTCATTCAGTAGCTTTCAGTTTTACTGCAGTCATCGAAGTGCTACCAGTCTCTCTGGAACCAACAGACCATTTCCTCTCCCTGTCCTGTTGCCCTATGCTGACAACCCAGGAGACTGAGTCGTTATTGTTTCAACATATTCTTGGCCAAAAAGAGGAAACTACATTTGTGGTCATAATTCTAATTGTGCAGATAAAGCACATCAATTCATTTACTTTCATAGCTAAAATAGTTTCCGCCTACTTGAGTCAGTAGTGCAAAACATTAATACTAGTCTGCCCTCGGGCAATTAAAGAAGGCTAAGGTAAAGATTTAAAATATACCTGGCCCGATAAATGTACACTCAAAAAAGTTAAAAGTTTAATTTAAAAGACAGCAGAATAGATTAAAAAAATATGAAAATGGTATGAGCTAGAAAAGCTCCTCCGTTGTAATTTTGCTGTCCTTTCTGCAAAACGTACTCCACATTCCAGATAGAGAAGGAATACCATGCCTTACACAGATTTAAGTTACTAAAAATCAAGTGTGCATATCCACATCCCTCTGGTCTAGCCTGAGAGGCTTTGAGCTCAACATATTGAGTCCTTCTAGTCTATGTCCATTGCCGTACACTGCCGGTTCTGTTCCCCTTCATTCCTACAGTCCATCAGAAGGGTAAACCTCGCCCTCTGATTGCTGCCGTTGAGTTTACATGTGGGACGAAGCCAAGGGGAAGCGGCAGAGCACCAGCCTGGGAAGGGGATCCCCACCCTTGCGCTGGTGCTGGAATAGGTGGGGGAGGCGGTACACCATCCTTCCTACCCATGTTGTGGTTGTAAAGGTGGATAGCATTGGGGTTGGGCTGACCCTCAACAGGCAAGGGACTGTGATTGTACTCAAATCGGTGGTCCTTGTCACCACTGAACATCATACCGCTGGGTCCACCTGCTCCTGCCCCAGGAGGGAAGGGATCTGGGTGGGTTTGGGCCAGGGGCCCAGCAGCTGAGGAGGAGCCAGGGGCTTGGGCAGGCCCACTGAATACCTCTCGCAAGGTGTGAGGTGGGAGGCCTCCCCCTAACATGTGACCCATGTAGCTGTCTGCAAAGCCTGCAGGAGTGAAGGGTGGAGGGGGTGGATGGTTGTAATCTCCATATCCTGGTGCTTCTGCACTGGGAAGAGGTGGGTAGTCTGGCTCTGGGGGCCTCCCTCCTTCACCTCCTCCTGTAGATGGAAGGGGGGGTGGATGACCAGTCTGGGGCTCGGGGGGTGGTTGCCGGTAGTCTAAGTCTGCATGTGGAGGTGGTTCTGGAGGCTCAGGAGGTCTCTGGTCTGGAGGGAGAATGGACACTCCACCTACTTCAGACACTGAAAGACAGATCATCTTAGTTCTTATCAAAGTGCTGGAATCTAATGATCATTTTATCTCGTAGGGTTCAATTTGTGTTTTAAATTAATACTTAGCATTTCAGAATGATGATGATAATACATAAAATAGATTAAACATCCTACTGGTGGTGTATTGCTTATGAGATGGGGGGGGGGGTTGTTACCTGGAGAGACTGGGCTGGGCTCTGGGGGCTGTGAGACTTCTTGAGGTGGAGGAGGTGCCACAGGTGCTCCTGCTCCAGGGTTAGAACCCTCAGTTCCTTCTCCACCCTCACTAAGCTCCTGCCTCTGAGCCTGCTGAGCTTGGAGGAGCTGTGCCAGCAGCATCGTCATGGCTGTGTGAGTGGCGGCTGCAGCCTCTCCCTCCACAATGGCTGATGAAGTAGACAAAGGTGGTGATGGTGGCTTCGGCATTGGAGGTGTGCGGGGCACTCCAACAGGGGCAGTGGACTGGGGTGGTTTGGTGGTTGTTGGCTGTGGTGGAGGCTCAGGAAGTCTTTCTGGGTCAGCTGGAGCTAGAACTTTGGAGAGCTGCTGCAGAGTTTCTTGGTTGACCTTAGAACTCATACCCTGGAAAAATTGGGCAGTGTTACCTGCACTCTTAGGCTGGCCAAGGAGGTTGAGGAAAACAGCTAACTGCTCCTGGGTCAACTGCGAATTGGGACCCTTGGAGTCTGCAGGATGAAAAAGAAGATTTATACTTCAGTGCAATTTCATTTAATAAATCAGTGTATGTAGGATCGGAAAAACATTTCTATGCATCCCTTGATACACAATTTAACACACAGAGGTATGCTATAGTGGCTATTTAGATGAACTCTTACCCAGCAGTGCAGAAGCAGCCACAGTCTGGGCTTTGAGTCCTCCAGAAAATGGGAAGCCCTGAGGAGTGCTACTGCGGCTGTCATCAAGACCCAGTTCTTTACGCGGAGCCTTAGGGGCAGCCAGTTCCTCTGGCATTTGCTTCTGTCGCCGACGCTTCTTACTCCATAACTCGTGACAGTCCTGCCATAGTGGAAGACTGGGAAGAGCAAGGTGAGAAAATTTTTAACTTGTAACTTCAACTAATAACAGTTTTCAATTCATGAGACTCAAAACTCCCTCTCCAATCATGTTTTAAGACATAAAATGCTCTGCTTGTGAGGGCAATTTACATATGTATGTTGCTTACTTTTAATCGTTGACCACAGATCAGCTATGCTATGTTTATATTGTCCGAATGGATGCCTGGGGGCTCATGTTTAGCAGGACAAATGTGGTGTTAAAAATGCCTCTTCATGTAAATATGGTAAGGGCCTGATAACAGAGGGAGGTGTGAAAGCCCTTTGAAGTTTCATGGGAGGTGGTCCTGGAGGGTCCTGGCAGAAGACAAGATGAGGGACACACTAAGTATGCACCACTGTGGTGGGAACTACTTTCTCTTCATGACAAAGAGACTCTGGGTACATATCATTGTAATCGAAACAATGGGCATTGTTCTACTGCATGGTGTAAAGAGGGTGCGCTCTGAGATTGGGGCACGCACAAGCGTCTGAGCTTGTGCGTCTGTTCATGGAACATATATTAAAATCGTGTGACAATACTGAAAGAGATTTTTTGTCAGAGTGGAATTAAATAATTGCCACAACAATTTGGAGGCTCGTCCGACACGCCTAGCTCATTCTTCCTTGACCCCCTCTGCACGGATTAAATCTGGCCGGCCAATCTGGTGAGGGGATTGAAAAATCGCCTAAGACCCAGGAAGTCTACCTCCCCCGAGGACAGCTCGTAACCGACTCCTGGGATTGAGAATAGACTGTTGTGAGATTGTGGGGAAAGGAATTGTGTGATACGGCTTTTTATTTAACTGAGGACACAGTATTGAAGACCACATGAAGATGTCTGAAGGTAATGACATTCACTTAGGGGTGACGACCCATTGGCAAAGGAAATAATGAATAGTGTCAACTGAATGGTCATGATAGGAAATTTCTGGGTAAAAGTGACTGCAGATTAGACGAATGGGGAAGAAACAAAGCAAACTTTTAACTGACGTCTTATCTGACATTGTGTGTGAAAAACATGGTGATGACTCATGTAAACAGCTTTCAATGTGGGAAAAGACATTTGGATTTCCTGAAACTGGAACTTTTACTGTGAAACAGCTGGAAAAAACTACAGGATAAGGATAAGATGGGAAAATATGAAAGTAAAAAAAGGGACAGGTAAAATGATCTTAAGCGTTGGTGATGTGGAATGAGGAAACGGAGAAAAGAAACAGGCAAAAGAATAGTGAGAAGACAGGCTCCAGCATCCCCGCAACCCTGAGAGCAGGCTAAGCAGCTTGGATAATGGCCGGATATAAGGGGGGGCAAATAATCACTGTCCTCAGCTTTCACAGAAGGACCTGGATCTCCTCCCCATCTCAGCTGCTCATCAGAGACCCGCAGATCACCAGTAACCTGCTGCAGACTGACAGCAGCCTCCCCGTCTACATCAAGAGGACCGAGAACGGCTGGCTGCAGCAGCAGAGCCTGTCAACGTGGAGCCCAGCAACCGCCCCGCCTCGACACAGCTGGGATGAAACTGACCGTCATAACTGGCAGACAACACCAATTATTGGTGCTATGTAGAAGGGACTATGTGGCAGAATGAAAGACAGTTTCCCAGCCACCATGAAATGAGGACAATATAGGCTGACCCTTTAGTCAGACTGACTTAAGTTTTCAGAGAAAACTGCGGTCTAGCACCGCCGAACAGATAAAATGACTCCCCGTATGAACAGCAGTTCAAGAACTGTTTCCTGGACAGCATGGAGGAAGAAATCAGCCATCAGGTATGCAAACACTGTGTGAGCTGGGACAGAGGATGTTTGGCTGCTGTTTAAGAGCATGTCATCCATGCTGAAACAATATGAAACTCTCAGAGACAAGCACAAAAAACCAAAGCTCTATTGACTGACAAGCTTCAAATGGCGCAACTGGCACAGTTCTAGACTCAGCAGCGCCCCAACAGAGGCAGAGGGCGTGGCGGTCCCCCTTGGAGAAGAGGCCGAGCTCTGAGTAGAGGACCCTGCAATGCAGGCCCTCGAGACGAGGGGTGTAAGAACTTTGGGGCCCCCGATTATTGGGCAAAAGACTGTACCGAGCCAAGAAAGAGACTGGAACCCACTGGACACAGACACGGTGTGTACACCGAAGATGAAGCGTGACTGGCGGTGAGGACAGGGGAGATACCAGAGTCTGGTGAATGCACCCCCGACATCTCTCACACACACATGACAGCCAAAGCACATTCAATATGACAAAAGTGAACACAATTGAGAATTTACCTGAAATGATTTCAGAAGTGGTAGGAAAAAAAAGCACATTACATTTTGGTTAGCTTAGCTCCAGGGCTTAAGTTTCAATAATAAAATAAAATGAATGTCAAGTGCCCCGAAATTGAGTGGTAGATACTATATTGACACTGTAGGAGCATCAGGTGTTGTAGTAAGAGAATTATATACCATGCCATTGCCAGTTGTCACGTAAAACGGTGACAGGGGAAAAAAAAAAGACACTTCTGTCTTTTCCAAATGTTGCCATGTAAATCTGTTAGCCAGAGATTTGATGTGTGCGTTGGGCTTGGTATTGCATTGTACATAGGAAAGAATTAAGGTCATCAGAGTGTCAGACATCCCAGGTCAGTACGTGCAATTAGAGCATGGCAAGCCACTTGTACATACATCAATGGGATCTACTGCCGTTGGGGCCGAGATCAATAACCTCTGATTTGCTTAAAATAGTGCATACCCGCATGTGACCACAGCACACGTTCATAGAAGATTCTGATTTGCATGTTTAAGCCAATAAGCCAATGTAATGAAGAAGTTGATGAGTTTGGGTCTGGCAAGGGAAAGAAAGTGATCTTATGACTAGTGATTGGATGTATTGGGATGATTATATACGCGCACTAACAGTTGTGCGGACCCCCGCCGTAACCCAGCTCCACTGGGTATGTAACTCGACACCGCATGTGCCTCTACTCAAAGCAGTTACACCCAGTGGGAGGATTTAGGGCCGTGGGTCACACGGTGTTAACAAGACCACATGTGGAAGACAATGGGAGAAGGGTTGCACTACTCACCCCAAATGTAAGCACATAGATGCACTTTTATGGGAAAACGGACTGTGCATTTAGCATAGAGCAGTAAATTCAATTTGAGGGGGTGGGGAATTTTCCCCCAGTTAACCACTGACTCACCAGAGTTGCAAGGAGTGCCACAAATTTTAAGGGCAACAGATAATTACGATGTGGGGATTAGTTAAAGGGGCTGAACCCCTCCATATAACATCCAAGAGCACATACTGTCCATGTCAGGCACAATAAATGCTCAAACCAGAGGCAGTAATAGGTATAACCCCAGTGTTTAACAGTTTGCTGGGAGCAGGAGTCATCTCGTGTGCTCATTCACCAGTGAGGACGCCTATTTTTCCAGTTAAAAAGATAAGGCTGGAGAATCAACCAGCAGAGTGGCGATTCATGCAAGATTTATATGCAGTAAATGCAGCAGTGTACATGTGAACCCAGACCCTCAGTATTGGCTTGCTTTCACGTTTCAGGGTAAAACATATATGTGGACCAAGACGCCACAGTTACAGTTATATAGAGTTTCCACAGTCGACTTGAAGGTTTTGCATGCAAGTCTGGACAGTTTAGATCTTCCAGCAGATAGCGCGCTGATACAGTATGTTGATGAATTTATGGTCTGTTCATCAACAAAACAAGCTTGTAGATTGGTACCATTGCATTGCTAAAACATCTAGCACAGCAGGGCCACAAGGCCAGTCTGAGTAAATTGTAATTTGTCTATGAAAAAGTCACCTTTCTAGGGCACGAGATCTCAAAAAAATTTTTAAAAAAAGGTAAACACTGAGCTCAAAACTTAAGACTTAGACTGCTTTTACTTGGCATTGCCTTATATGCATGTCTCATACATACAAGGGAACGAAATTACATTTCACATGGACTTCAGTGCCACATAAAAACAAATAACACACAATAAATATTAAAAATTAAAATTACTTCACAGACCTAAACATCACAAGCACACCTGATACGGACAGTGAGTAAGAAAGTCAAAAACAAGTGGAAGCCATCCTCAAATTCAAAAACCTTGCACTAAGAAACAACTGTTTGGGGATGACACGCTGCTGTAGACAGTGGGTCTGTGATTACTCATCCCTGGAGGCTCCACTATTGACGATCATGCATGGCCATGGACTAAAACCAACTGACAATGTGACATAGACAGAGGCTGCTGAAGCAGCTTTCATTCAACTGAAACAGACTTTGACTACCATGCCCACATTGGGACTGCCTGACTCTGACAGAACATTCACACAGACTGTGGATGAAAAGGCGGGCTTTATGATTTCTGTTCTGTTACAAGAACATGGGGGGAAGCAGCAACCAGTGGCATACCTTTCCTTAAAGATAGATAATGTAGCATTGGGCTTACCTCTTTGTGTCTAAGAGCAATAGTGGCAGCAGAAAAAGCCATACTTGCAACATGGGATACAGTCGGGTATCAAAGTCACACTATTAGTACTTCATTCTGTGGCCTCCCTTCTGCTAGAGCAGGAAACGACTCACTTGTCTCCAGCATGCTGGCTGAGATATAACAACATTCTCTTATCTCTGCCTAATGCTGAGGTCAAATGTTGCACAACTCTAAATCCTAACACCCCGCACCCCACTGCTGAAGATGGGGAACCTCATGATTGTTTAACCACGATAGCACAAGAGCTCAAGAGTGGATTTAAAGGAATCACCTCCCATTAACTCTTGACTATATATGGTATGTTGATGGATCTGCTAGGAAAAATCCAGTTACAGGGTAAATTGAAGTTGGATATGCAGTAGTGAATGATCATGATGTCACTGAAAGTGCACGCCTCCCTGGTCATTTGTCTGCACAGGCAGCTGAACTGATTGCATTAGCCCAACTTGCAAACTAGCAGAAGGAAAATCATTGACTGTGTACACTGATAGCAGCTATGCATTTGGAGTTACACATGATTTTGGCACACTTGCCTGCCTGAGTTTTTGTTTCCTTATTGTGCAAAATTGGCACATGTGAAGGACCATGTGTCAAAAGGGGGGATGGTGGATGCAGTAAACAAACACTGGTTTACAAGAGGTTTCACAAATCATTCCTAATTTTGTTCAAAATGGTTAATTTGTTTGGAAAATAATGCCGCAAGAGGGCAAACCACACAAGCCCCAAGCCACCCTCCCCCTGACCACCTGTTTGATCACAAAAAGATGGATTTTATTGAACTAACACCATGTGAGGGAAAAAAATATTGTCTTGTGATTGTTGATACGTTCTCTAAGTGGGTTGAAATTTCCCTACAGGAAAGGCAGATGCCTCCACAGTAGCAAAGGTGCTAGTAAGAGAGATTATTCCCAGATTGGGAATAACACGGAAAATCAGCAGTAATAACGGAATTCACTTTGTAAATAGTGCTATTAAACAACTTTCAACATTTTTGGGTTTAATCTGAGGCAACATTGTGCCTATCATCCAACAGAGTGGTGGAGCAGTGGAGAGAGAAAATGGAACGATTAAACATAAACTGCTCAAATGTTATGATGAGACAGGACACATGGATAAAGGCACTACCGTTAAGAGCTGATGACTACGAGAGCAAGAGAGAGGGCTTGCAACAGGTCTATCACCTTTTGAAATCCTCACAAGCAGACCCATGAACACTGGAATAGCTCTTCCCCTGCAAAAGCAGGTCCTCAGCTCAGACCTCATGGAGGATGTAATGCTTAACTATTGAATGCAATTAAATGAAATGCTGAGTTCTATTCACATGCAGGTGAGAGCGGCACTTCCACAGCCAACAGACGGTCAGCTGCACGACCTGAAGCCAGGAGATTGGGTGCTGATAAAGGACCTAAAGAAGAAACATTGGAGGAAGCCCCATGAAGAGGGCCCCACCAAGTGCTCTTGACCACACCTACAGTAGTGAAGGCGGAGGGGAGAGTCAGCTGGACACATGCCAGCCACTGCAAAAAGGTGCCACCACTAGAGACAGAGGTCCAGGGTGAGAGACGCGCTTCACTCACAAATGAGGAAGTAGACGTGGCTAGCTCTCACTGAGGCTTAAAAACCTACTGAGAGCCAATGGTTGCTACACTATAGGGAAAAGCATTATTTATCTAATGGAGCCTGATAACAACAGGGCACCACTGAGGTACTTTGTAGTGATGAGGCCAGTTCCTAAAAGCAAGCCATGGTATTCTTTTAGGAGAACGGGGTTCAGCGTCAGGGAACGATGTATTGCCTTGCAATAATAACTATTGTGATTGTCGGTCCCATTTTATGGGCTTTTGATTCCCTGCAAGATAAAAATGTGGTAACAATGACCCCCATTACATTCTCATTCAACACCTTTTGCCCCCACCATAGCCAAATTACCAGACGTAAAGATGACAGGCGATTAATGTCTTTTTGTGCAGGAGAGATATGTGTGATAGAGATAGCCGTTTACTAACCATTGACCCTACAATTCACCCTGGTCGAAGCTGGCAAAGTTTATTGGTCATGGATGAGTGACAATTACTATCATGTCACTACATGAGGAACAGAATATCGTAAAGTGTTGGTCACAGACCGACTTACAGCTGAGGGCTTGAAACAATCTGCGGTCTGGTGCCAAAAAGATGGAAAACATGCCATATAGATGCAGATTGGCCACCAGGACATCAATCACAGATATGTAAAGATATTGCCAACTCCACAGTAGCCATCCAGACTTTTGGAACCCCCCTAATGCGTGTAAGATGCTTTGATACCTATAGGGGAAATCTGGCTATAACTATGATGAAAGAATGGGCCACCTCTCATAACTGTACTAACTGTTGGATTTGTCAGAAATTACCTATGTCGTCTCAATCACCTATGGTAGTTTCAGTACCGTTGTCTGCAGCGGACTTTAGGGTGTTCAATATTAACCTATCTGACACCGTTTCAGGACTTATTCATAATGACCTACCCAATAGTGAGGTAGATATAATCTCATTTGCCTTATCTGAATTCAATAAAGTTTACAGGCCGCGTGAATTGAACCTTCTCTTCTACCTTTTCTTCAAGACAAAGAGACTCTGGGGACATATTGTAATTGAAACAATAGGCACTGTTCTACTGCATGGTATAAAGAGGGTGCGCTCTGAGATCGGGGCACGCACAAGCGTCTGAGCTTGTGCGTCTGTTCATTGAAAATATTAAAATCGTGTGACAATACTGTAAGAGATTTTTGTCTCACTCATTTAATATCAGAGTGGAACTAAATAATTGCCACAACACTGCTTGATATAATAAACTGACTGCTGGGATAGGCTCCAGCATCGCCGTGACCCTGAGAGCTGGATAAGTGGTTTGGATAATGGATGTGTTTTTTCTGCAAAATAAGTTCAATTATCTTGTTAAAATTCTGAAAATCACATCTACGCCTTCTCCATCATTAAAAAAAAATCCAAATCTACTAGGTGTCCACGTGGCATGGTGGTCTATTCCGTTGCCTACCAAAACGGGGATCGCCGGATCAAGTCCCCGTGTTAACTCTGGCTTGGTGGGGTGTCCCTACAGACACAATGGCCGTGTCTGTGGATGGGAAGCCATATTGTTTGGGGAGGACGGGGAACTGGGGGGTATAGCGTGATCCTCCCACGCGCTACATCCCCCTGGTGAAAAGACACGGCCGGTGACTCCACATGTATCGGAGGATGCATGTGTTAGCCTACAGCCCTCCCCGGATTGGCAGAGGGGGTGGCACAGCAACTGTGACGGCTCAAAAGAGGGGTAATTGGCCAAGTACAACTGGGGAAGAAAAAAAGGGGGGGGCAGAATCTATGAATATGCAAGTTATCCCCCACCCTCTACCGCTTGCCTACAGTGCATATAAATTATATACCTGCTCACTCATCAAACACTAATTTCTGCTGGTTTTGTTTTGCTTGCTACTGTATGCTACACAATGGCAAGTGGTAATATAAGAGTAATTCAGCTATACATGTTCAAAACATAAACTGATTCCAAAGAAGAACATGGGCAAATTGGACAGGGTCACTGTGGCTTGTTAGTTGTTAGTACCATCAAGGAGGAGGAGGCGAGTTGGCATGATTTTGGAGCTTATATCCTCCCTGCTGAGCCACGAGTTCACTCTCTTTTGGGCCAGCATGGCAAGTGGCGCTCCACCACCACCGACGCCACACAGGGCGGAGGCAAATGTACCAGACGACTGAGACAGACAAGACAGATGAGAGATGGCAGGCTGGCGCAGACGAAGAGACAGACAGAGGGAGATGCCACATGTGCCACGGACATTACACCACGCCGGATAGGGCCACTGCTGGTTGGCTGTCACTGCGAGGAAACAGAGCCAGGGAAGGTAAGAAGGGGCACTAGTTGTGCCCTGGGAAAGCTCTCCGTGCCGGCCAGTTTTGTGGTCGGCTCTGTCTGTATATATGTGTCATAATAAATATATCTGTGACTGACGATATTTGCCTCCGTCCCTCTGTGAAAACCCCCTCATAGCAACAGACTTGCCACAGGCACGTAAAAGTGGACGTATTTGACTATGTTATCAATCAGCTAATAATGTGTTGCTAATGTTAGATAAACCTTGGTCCCACTCTCCAGCTCCGACAAGTTATCTACCTTGTAAAGATACACAGATTTTTTTTTTGAGATACTTTATTGATCCCTGTAGAGAAATTATGCTCTGCATTTAACCCATCTTAGCTGTGTAGCTAGGAGCAGTGGGAAGCCGCCATGCAGCCCCTAGGGACCAACTCCAGTTCATCTTGCCATGCCTTGGTCAGGGGCACAGACAGGAGTATAAACTCTAACATGCATGTCTTTTTTAATGGTGGGGGAAACCAGAGCACCCAGAGAAAACCCACCGCAGACACAGTGAGAACATGCAAACTCGATACGGGATGACCCCCAAGGTTGGACAACCCCGGGGTTCGAACCCAGGAAGTTCTTGCTGTAAAGCGACAGCACTAACCACTCTACCACCGTGCGACTCAATTAACCCTTACCTTAACCTCAACCCAAATCCTAACCCTAAAATAGACCCATAAAGAAGTGAGGACCAACTGAAATGTCCTCACCCTGCAAAAATGTCCTCACTGTGACAGAAACTCAAATTGGTACTGACAAAAATAGAAGGACAAGAACACCCACAAACACACACACTGATCAGATGACAACAGGAAACCACCCTCTTTACACAGAAAGTTTGATCAGATGCGCCATTAGGAAGAAACACTTTGAACACCATAGAAAGTCTCTGGAGAAAGAGAAAGAAGAATAAACTTACCAATTGACCAACACGTCGGCTTGTACTCACTGTGTCCCCAGGATAAATGGATGGCACAGCGTTGGGCTTCAATGTAAGTTTTGTGGTAAAACCCATCTGTTTTTGTGTTAAATTTTCAAAACATTGCTCTTGAATGGCTACTGCAAACATGCGTTTTCTCTGGAAGTTTTGCTGGGACACTACGATTTTTCCAATTAAACTGCACCCATTTCTCTCGGATTTTCTGATCATTTGGTAATAAATAAAGGTTCACTATTACTCTTTTTATAAATTTACAGCCAAAAACAAAATTTATAAGCTGGCAAATGGCTACACCACTTCTCTGGCTCACGTCGCCAAAGAGGGTGCACGTAATGGTGTGTAAAGCACAACCCCGTCCACTAACGGGATTGGTTCCTTAGGTTTGTGAAATATGAAACCCTGCCTGACTGAATCCATTTTTTGAGACTGCCCTTGGTAAACTGAAGTTTCAAAGCAGATATGCTTATTTTGCTCCTGATATTTGTTATAACATTACCCTAACTTCACATGTATATGTTAACAAGGTTAAAAACTTGATTTTCATCGGAGGGGATCTTTTAACAACGATGGGACATGAGCAAACATGATCAAACTCTTACTCTGGTGGTGGCATCTTGTCTGGATCCACGTCCTTGAGGAACTCGCTGGCCAGTGCCTGTTCAGCCGCACAGCGTTTGCTTGGATCGAGATTCAGCATGTGGTCAAACAGGTCCAAGGCTGATGAAGGGATACTGACCAAAGACAGGGGCAAAAAAAATCTCTTTAATGCTAAATGCAGAGAAACTGAGTCCTTACACAATAAACAAGATCTGGTCGTATTAAGAGCATTTTACGATGACTTACAAAGCAAACTCCTCCCGCAACCGTCGCCGGTACTGTTTCTTTGGTTTCATGGTGTTGAAAAATGGAAGCTTTATCACATCGGGCCAGACAGCTGGGCAGGGGCTGCCACAGATACGGCTGAATGGAGAGAACAATTTTTATTACTTTGAGCAAACACACTGCAATATGCTCCTTTCGCTAAAATGATAACAGTTCAGAAGCAACTGTCACAACTCACTTTGAGGTTTAGATACCAAGCAGGTAGTCATTTAAGACATTAAAAGATCTTGATTTACCTAATAAGTTCCAATTGGGCAAGCTCCTGATTAGCTTGAAAGATGGGTTTCTTCATGAACAATTCTCCCAGAATGCATCTGTGAGACCAAATAAGATAATGTAAAAAAAATAAAAAGACATCAAATGGAAAAATTAATAATGTAATAGAGATCCTGTTTCAATTTCATTTTCTCTCTTACCCACAGCTCCACACATCAATGGCTGGTGTGTACCTCTCTTCTCCAAGGAGCAACTCTGGTGGCCGATACCACAGTGTGATCACCTTGTTGGTGTATGGTCGACTGGAAGTAAGCAACAAAAATATGATAGATGGGAAATATGTTCTTCAGTGCCAGTAAAATAATTTTGGGCTTAAATCTTTAACAAAGCAGCTAGAATCAGTGTTACTTCAAACAGAGCAGAGACCAAACAGCATGTAAGGATACAAGAGGCTCACCACTCCTCAGAGTTGTAGAGACGTGCCAGGCCAAAGTCTGCCAATTTAATTTGGCCCCTGTTTAGGAAGGAAAATAAAGAAATGATAGTCAACCAAAAAAAAAAAAGTGATGCTGTGCTTGTTTTGGTTGAGGACAGCTATGAGCACTCACTTGTTGTTGAGCAGGATGTTGGAGCACTTGATGTCTCTGTGCAGGAAGTTCTTCTTGTGGCAGTAATCAAGGCCCTCAAGTAATTGCCTCATGAAAGACTTGATGTGGTTCTCGTTGAAGTGCACCAGGCCAGATTCCAACAACCCCATCAGGTCATGATCCATATATTCAAATACAAGATAGAATGCACCTGGAATGCACAGCAGAGTTTTAGTTATCAGAGAAAATGTATCCTTATTCATCAAAAGTTGATGAATAAGGATAAAAAGATGAAAGAGTATCCTAGTTTAGATTCTTGGGTGTAATAATGGATGACAAGCTGACATGGAAATCTCATATAGCATATGTAAAAACAAAGGTATCTAAGAATATTTCTGTTTTGAACAAAGCAAAGTACGTGTTAAATCACAAGATAATGCGAATTCTGTACTGTTCACTTATTTTGCCATATTTTAGTTACTGTGTGGCAGTGTGGGGCAACACGTATATGAGCAACATAAAGCCATTGTTTATATTACAGAAAAGAGCAGTAAGAATTATCCATGAAGTGGATCCAAGAGAACACACCAACGGACTGTTTATTAAGTCAGGATTAATGAAACTTAAAGATGTAGTTGAGTTACAGACATTGTTAGTTATGTACAGGGCAAAAAGCAGAGTATTACCAGAAGATTTACAAAAATTATTTGTTTTTAGTTCAAAGCACGAGGACCATAGAAGGAAATGTAATTTTATACATCAGTATACACGTACTACTTTAAAGCAGATGTGTATTTCGGTATGTTGCGTCAAACTATGGAATTCTTTAGAGAACCGTCTAAAGGGTTGTATAAGTATCTTTTACTTCAAGAAAATGTATAAGGAAAGAATAATTAGACAATATGGATTTGTCAGGTAATGGGTTTTCAGTTGATGGTGAATTACTGAGTATGGCTTTTTGGTTCTTTTTCATTTCCCATGTTGCTGTAAGTATTATTTGTTGAGTAACTGACTGACAGACCATCTATTCTGTTGTTTATTTATGTTTGAGTAAGGGGCAAGTAAAATAAGATTTTTCTTCTCCCTGCTCCTTTTCAGTCAGGAAATGTGTAAATTGATTTGTGTTTGATTATGAATTGCTTGTTTCTGTCTGGAGCTGTGCAATACCATGAGTGGAATAAATAATAATGAAATGAAAATTTAAATATCCATTAGGGCTGGGAATCTGTAGGTACCACTGATTTGATACATTCCATACAATATTTTTATTAGGTCTATTTTTTTTTTAGCTTGAACGCTGCATATTAGAAACTTTTTTCCCCCATATATTTCCCTGTTCAATCAATTTGAGTGCTGCACAAGTCTTATAATGGCACGAAAAACACTTTTTCTGTCTGTGTGTGCGTTTATCTGTCCGCTGCTAATCTCGCACACTACTGAGCCTGTCAGTCTAATAATTTCTGTGCACAGTTATGGACTGTATGATCAAGGACCTATCGTGATTGTGATGATTCAAAACCTTTGAAAAACTTTTTATACTGCAATTGAGTTCTAACTCCTCGGCTGGTTTTTCGCCCAAGTCCAAGCACCGGAGAAGGGGAGATACACAGGAAGCGCCTCCATGTTCTCCCTTCTCCTGGTAGGTGAAAAACAGGGGTGTAAAAACCAGGTCCAGAAAGTAAATATCCAAACCGTGTATTTGCTCCAACCATGTTACTAAACCAGCTGATCTCATTAACTAGTTTTCCCTACCTAGTTGAGGAGTGCTGTTGACTAGAATCTGCTGGTGTAGTACATGAGTGGAGCAAATACATGGTTTGGACTTTTACTTTGTGGACCTGGTTTTTACACCTCTGGTGGTTTGTTGCCAAGGCTGAGCATCGGAGAAGGGGGGGGGTACACCTGGCAGGGATCTGCAATCTACTGAGCGAATTATTTTAGTTTAAGGCTGCATCCACTCTTATCTATAGTAAAATGTGCAAACTGCAATAATCCAAAGAAAATGTACAACAAAATGCATTTATTTTAAACCTCGTGTGTTACAAAAACTTAGCGTGAGCATGCTTCCCTGAATAAACATTCAAATTCAAACATTCGTACTGTATTGCCTTATTAGATCATACTGCATGTTTTACTCAGAGTGAAAAAACATACCTTTGTCATTCTTAAAGTCCAGCGCATCCTCCTTGTCTGTAACAATCTCCTTCATGTTTATTATGCTCTTGTGATTGAGCTGTCGCAAGATCTTGATCTCTCTGATGGCAGTGATTGGGAAGCCCTCCTTCTCATTATCTAGTCGAACTTTTTTCAATGCAACCATTTCAGCTATGGAAGAGAAGAAAGACCTGAATGCCAAACTACTAAGTCTGAATAGAAACTGTTTTCATGCCAACCTTAAGGGTGACATTGACATCCTTCATTAATAACAAACAAAACTATAGCCCAGTAATGCATCTTCACAACACTCACCAGTATCTTTGTCTTTAGCTTTGTACACCTGTCCGTAGGTGCCCTCCCCTGTGATGCCAATTATCTCAAACTTGTCCACACAGCGTTTGCCCCAATCTATCTCAGTTTCCTTGATCTCACCAAACCGTGGCCCACAGATTCTGAGGATTATGCAAAACACATACCCTTTGAGATGAAGCAAACTGAACAAAGGACAATGGGGAAGTGAGATCATCACAAAAATGTCATTTGGGACTTATGCATCACAGACATACTTGGGCCTGCGGCGAAGTGTTGGGACCTTTTTCTCATCAGGAGGGCTATGCGGAGAAGACAATGTGCCACCAGGAAGCTCAGGAGGAAGAGGCAGATCTGACAAAAGTTGCCGCGCCTTACGCTCGGGCTTTTTCTTCCCCAAGAGTGTAATGTCTTTTAGGCTGATTTGGGGACACAAGACCAAAAAAATGAATAAGTCTTTATGCATGCTCAGTAATCTAGGTAAGGAAATCACAGAAAGTTGAACTAGTTCATCTGGACACTGGACACAACATTTATTGAGGGAAACATCTCATCCCTCATCTGACCTCTTCAGTCTCAACTGACCGCAGGTATGGTATCCCCACCCTTGTCTTTATGCATGCTCAATAATCCAGGTAAGAAAATCAAAGAAAACTGACTCACTTCATCTGGACACATTTATTGGCAAACATTTCATCACTCATCTGAGTGACCTCTTCAGTCTAAACTGACTGCAGGTATCCCCACCCTTATAAAAAAAATACAGTTGCATAACAACCGAAACCAACAATCAGGTTCATATGCAAATAGGCATGACCATTAACTAGAGTTTCAATGGCCATGTGTACTATTCACAGAGGATTTGGGAATGTTTGCAATCACAGCATTGTAAGATGGTGACAGATGTACTCTTAGACACCCCCCCCCCCGGGGTCAAGGATGGTTGTTTCCTCTTCACATAAGATGGCCTCTTTGACTCCCTGTTCAAAACAGCGCTCCTCCCTATCAAGGATGTGCACATCCTCATCCCTGAAAGAGTGGCCACTGGCCTGTAGATGGGTGTAGACTGCGGAGTCCTGGACTGACGCATTAGCTCTTCCGTGTTGTGCCATCCTCTTTTTAGTTTCCCCAATGTACAATTCACAGTAATCCTCCTGGCATTTAACAGCGCACACTATATTGCTCTGTTTGTGCCGGTGGGCCTGATCTTTGGGGTGGACCAGTTTCTGGCATGCCGTGTTTTGAGGTTTGAAATCACTGAGATGCAGTGTTTGGAAAATACGCGTCTCAACTTTTCTGAAACTCCCGCCACATACAGAATAACCACTGGTATACGCTTAGGCAGCTGTTGTCCTTCTCCTCTCTTCAATCAGCTGGTGCACTGTTTGGGCATCTTCCTGGCTCTGAAAAATGCCCAGTTAGGATAACCACACTTAACCAGGGCCTGTTTAATGTGGGATTTCTTCCCTTCCCCAGCCACTGTGTCGGTGAGGACGTTGTCAGCTCGGTGGTGATGACTCCTAGTTTGTGCTCTAGTAGATGATGAGAGTCAAACCTTAAGTACTGATCAGTGTGTGTTGGTTTACGGTAAAGATCAACAATCAGATGTCCTCCATCACCAGTTGCAATTTCACAGTCTAGGAAGGCTAACCTGTCATTTTTCACATCCTCCCTGGTGAACTTGATGTGGTTGTCCACAGAGTTAATGTGGTCAGTGAAATGTGGCACATCCTGAGATCTAATTTTAACCCAGGTGCCATCCACAAATCTGAACCAATGACTAAGTGTTGTCCCTAGATAGGACATCAGAGCCCTCTAGAGGGGTTTTATGCAGTGACAACACCTAGCCATTGGTTCACATTTGTGGACGACACCTGGGTTAAAATTAAATCTCAGGATGTACCACATTTCACCGACCATATTCAGGACAACCACATCAAGTTCACCAGGAAGGATGTGAAAAATGACAGGTTAGCCTTCCTAAGACTGTGAAATTGCAACTGGTGATGGGGGACATTTGATTGCTGATGTTTACCGTAAACCAACACATACTGATCAGTGTTTAAGGTTTGACTCTCATCATCCACTGGAGCACAAAATAGGACTTATCAGGACGCTGTACCACCGAGCTGACAACATCCCCACCAACACAGCGGCTGGGGAAGGGGAGAAATCCCACATTAAACAGGCCCTGGTTAAGAGTGGTTATCCTAACTGGGCATTTGCCAAAGCCAGGAAGATGCCCAAACAGTGCACCAGCCAATCGAAGAGAGGAGAAGGACAACAGCTGCCAAAGCGTATACCAGTGGTGAATTCTGTATGTGGCAGAGGTGTCGGAAAAATTGAGACACGTATTTTCCAAACACAGGATCTCAGTTGCTTTCAAACCCCAAAACACGCTGCGCCAGAAATTATTCCAACCCAAGGGTCGGGTCCCCCAGCACAAACAGAGCAATATAGTGTACGCAGTTAAGTGCAAGGAGGATTGCCGTGACTTATACATTGGGGAACCTAAACAGACACTGGCCTAGAGGATTGCACAACACTGAAAAGCTAATGCGTCAGTCCAGGACTCCGCAGTCTACACCCATCTACAGGCCAGTTGCCACTCTTCCAAGGATGAGGATGTGCACATCCTTGATAGGGAGGGAACGCTGGTTTGAATGGGGAGTCAAAGCGGCCATCTATGTGAAGAGGAAATGACCATCCGAGGGGGGGTCTAAGAGTACATCTGTCACCATCTTACAATGCTGTGATTGCAAACATTCCCAAATCCTGTGAAAAGTACAGATGGCCATTGAAACTCTAGGTAAGAGTCACGCCTATTTGTATATGAAACTGATCGTGGGATTCAGTCGTTATGCCACTATATTGTTTATAAGGGTGGGGATACCTGCAGTCAGTTGAGACTGAAGAGGTCACTTAGATGAGTGATGAAACGTTTCTGTCAATAAACATTATGTCCAGATGAACTGACTCAACTTTCTTTGATATCCCCACCCTAAAACAATACAGTGGCATAACGATCTAAAACAAAGATCGGTTTCATATGCAAATTACTATGACCATTAACTAGTTACAATGGCAATGTGTGCTATTCAGAGGATTGCCCCCCCCCCAGTTCAAGGATGGTCGCTGGCCAGTCACTAGCCAAGAGGATGGCACAACACGGAAGAGCTAATGTGTCAGGCCAGGACTCCGCAGTCTACACCCATATATAAGGCCAGTGGCCACTCTGTCAAAGATGAGGATGTGCACATCCTTGATAGGGAGGAATGCTGGTTTGAATGGGGAGTCAAAGAAGCCATCTATATTAAGAGGAAATGACCATTCCTAAAGGGGGGGGGGGGTGTCAATCCTCTGAATAGTACACAGTACCATTGTAACTCTAGTTAATGGTCACGGCTATTTGCATATGAAACTGATTGTTGTTTTCGGTCGTTATGCCACTGTATTGTTTATACAGGTGAGGATACCTGCTGAGTTGAGACTGAAGAGGTCACTTAGTGTTGAAACGTTTAAATAAACATGTCCAGATGAACTGGTTCAATTTTCAATTAAAGAAATGAGAAAGCAAAATATATAAAACAGGCATTAACAACAGATTTCGAATTATGGTGCACTTTTTCCATTTCCCTACCTTTCTCCTTTGTCTATGTGCTCTAGAATGGTTTGGGGTAATGGTAGAGATGAAAGTGTAGCGATGACTGGGCCAGTTACTCGCTCTTTGTCTTTGCCCTGTCCAGATGCTGGTGCTTTTCTTTTATCCCGCTGTGTGGATTCATCTTTGGCCTTTGCATCTCTTTCTCTCTCCTTGCTTGGCTGGTGCTCAGTGGTCCTCTTGGAGGACCTGTCAGAGGGGGATTGAGGCTGGCCGGCTACAGGTGTCTTAGGGCCCTTCTCAGGCTGAGGTGGTGAGGGCGGACGGCCCTTTCTGGATGTATGATTAGACTTGGGACTAGGCTGGTGAGTGGATGAGGAACCCTTAGTGGGAGTAGAGGTGTTGCTGGAGTTCTTGGCTTTGGCAGCTGCTTCAGCGGCTTTGGCCTTCTTTTGCTTACTGAGCTCGGCAGCAAGACTGGTTTTGAAGGTGACAGTGTTGGGTGAAAGGCTAGTTGGGCGGCTGCGGGAGCGAGAATGGCGGTGACGACTACGAGAGCGTGAGTGTCTTGACGATGAATATGGACTTCGGCTACGTGACCTGGCGGATCGCCTAAAGAGGAATGATAAAGACATGTCAGTCCTAGAACTGAAAAAAGGTGACAACATTTACAGTCATTATCATTTACTTCCATGTGTTAAAATTCCAATAACTGTATAGTTAATGTCTTATATAAAAGGCAGATGAGTACTACAACATCTATTGCATGCTGTCCGTCTTGGGAGAGAGATCCCTCCTCTGTTGCTCTCCCTGAGGTTTCTTCCTATATTTTCCCCCCTTAAAGGTTTTTTTTTTAGGGAGTTGTTCCTTATCCGATGAGAGGGTCTAAGGACAGGATGTTGTGCTGCTGTTAAGCCCACTGAGGCAAATTTGTAATTTGTGATATTGGGCTATACAAATAAAATTGATTTGATTTGATTTGACACTAACAAGAGCCAGTGAAGACAATAATGCTTTGAACTGGGAACATGACAGTAAACAAGACTACATCAAAACCTAGTATATGGCTGTAACATGTATGGGCAATGTTCAAAATGGTGGCCAATTTATTCCAGGGGTAGCCAGTTGTAGGGCCTATAATGGGAATTCCTGGATATGAAATGTTCATCTGCAATTTTCTGTAGTGATCCCAATAATATTTTGTGTTGATGTATTCTGAAGTAGCATATCAAATGGCAGGGTTAAGCTACATTTGAGTAAAAAAAAGAAAAAAAGAAGTTATAAATGCAGTTGCAAGAACAATATTTTCCACTCACATCTTGGGATGTTTGATTTGAAAGCGAACTTAATTTAATAATTATAACTATTCTAATTATCTGTTAACTCCCCCTCCTCTTTCATCCATTTCTATCTGCAAATGTGTCTCGCTTTTCTAAGAGGTTGTTTCTACCTGGCATTAACATGTGTCTTGGGTGATCCAATCAGAAGTGGACAACTCTAAGTACAGGTGTGAAGCTGCATAAACCTGGCATTAACATGTGTCTAGTAGGGTTGTCCCGAATACCTTTTTTTTTTGGGCTCCAGGGCTTTGGTAATAACTAACAGTGAATATTCAGCGCTTCAGTGGGGGTGAACATGACTCGGGAAGGACTCAGCAAGACATTTCTCTGTTTTCGCCTGAGATGGACGGCATAGCACTGCAACACATCTTTCGGTTTAAAGCATTAATTGTTAAGGATTCTGTTATTTTACAGTATTGTTTTTTTGGATTGTTATTTGTTAATAAACATTTTCCAAAAGGTTTGGTGTGATTTGACTGAACGAGGTCCTATCCACGTACTTTTTGTGACATAACAGCTTGTGATACTTTTTCTCATGGATAAATTATAGACCTACATAAATGCTCATAATAAAAGGCTCTGAATCTAAGACAACGCCCGACAAAGTGCTGTGAAACAGAAGCGCAAAAACAGCATACTAGCTCCAACAAACTTAAGATTTGAGATTATGTTTATTTATTTATTTATTTATTTGCCATTTTCTGTCTGTATTTGACAGTGACGCTAGAGAGAGACAGGAAAGGCAGGGGAGAGAGAGGGGATGACATGCAGCAAAGGGCCCGGGCCGGATTTGAACCCAGGCCACTGTGGTAAAGACTCGGCCTTATGTGGTACACGCTCTACCAGATAAGCCACCAGGGCGCCCCATAAGATTTATATTTATAATTTCTTTATTGTCATGTCTCAGTACTCACATACATTGAAACGAAATTTGTTCTCTGTATTTAACCCTTCCTATAGACTAGGATCAGCACATGGGGACCAACTCCAGTTCCAGATTCCGTCAGCTATTCGCCTAAGTCTGTAACGTTTTACAACCTGAACCTAACAAGAGTCAAAGATACAAAACCTGCTTATTTCTGTTATAACAACATTAATTTTTGACAAGTTAGCCGTAACAGCAGGTTTAACAGTGTAATACTCTGACATTTTTCTGACAAAGAACTCACAAATCACTCAGAAAATACAATTATTACTATTTTACCAATTACCAACACAGTAAATAATGAAAAATAAATGAACGAACTGTAGTAAATAGAACAAGGTAGCACAATTATAATAACAGCAGCATAGCTCAGATCTTCCAGCATTTTGTCTTCCCTTTAATGGCCAACGTGAACTGAAGCGTGACATCATTGCTGTGAGTGAGAGGGATGTCGTGCCCAAGCTGAGACGGTATATACTCCCACATTTTAACAGTGCAATTAAAAAGTATAAATATAGTACAAGAATGTTCCGACCAAATGTATTTTTGCAGTTCACCTTTATTGATAGCCTACACACCCTGGTTACATCTCGTATTGACTACTGTAATTCTATCCTCTTTGGTCTTCCCCTCAAGTGTCTTCATAAATTTCAATTGGTCCAGAATTCAGCTGCCCGTATCATTACCAGAACTCCTTCCATAGATCATACCACTCCTGTTCTTCAGTAACTCCACCGGCTCCGTTAAATACCATATTGACTTCAAGATCCTGCTCCTCACCTTTAAGGCCTTTAATAACTTAGCTCCTTCATATCCACATGCCCTCCCGTTCTCTCAGATCCTCTTCTGCTCTCCAACTCACTACACCATCAGCCCGCTTGACTACCATGGGGTCTAGAGCCTTCAGTCATTCTGCCCCCCACCTATGGAACTCTCCCACAAGACAGTCGCAACATTGACTCTTTCAACCTTCACATCCCATCTCAAAACACACCTTTTCAAACTGGCATATTCAGTCTGATACACACTTCTTTGAGTTTTGTGCAGATGACGATTTTATACTTATTTGTTGTATTAAGTTTTTATTGTCTACCCTGCTTTGTTTTGATTTTATGCTGTCTGATACAGTGCTGCTTGTTTTTTACTGTGTTCTGTAAAGTTTCCTTGAGTGCTCTGAAAGGCGCCCACAAATAAAATGTACTATTATTATTATTGTTTAAAAAAACTATCCAAATCCCAAAATTGAAAACTGAATACCTACCCAACGAATGAATATCCGTATACCTGAATATTTAGGTCCAGCCCTAGTATCTAGGGTGATCCGATCACAAGTGGACAGCTCTTAAGTGCGGGTGTGAATGCACTCAATGCGTCCTCAATGCGTCTTGAGATTAGATCACTCAGGCCACATTCGGAGGTAGTCTGAGACGCATTTGTCCACGTTGCATCAGAAGTGTAAACGCATGTGCCCCAGGCCACATTGAAGGACTGCCTACTCAACTGACGTCCTCTGTGTAGGCCCCATAGACAGAGGATGTCAGTTGACTAGGCAGTCACCAAAGCCTCCTCTGGGTTAAGGTATTTTTTAATTTTTTTAACCTCACTTGTAATTTCTGAGCCACATCAGACCTACAACTGTAGAAGAGCCCCCATCCACTTGCACATTCAAGTTTCAACTTCAGGTTAAAGTTCATTTATCCACCGCAGCAGAGGCCAACCCTCTCAGACCTGCTGGAATAATTAAATAATCTGAACCTGAACTGACGTGATTGGGTTGAGCCTGACGGGGTTCAGGTTGAGAATTACAAACACTAGTATTCAGACATTTACATTTTTCCACATAATAAATCAAAGTTATATAGCAGTTTTCTAACGTAACAAGATTTAAGAATGAGTTTCAACTTTTGCTGTGAATTTTGAGCACAAAATTAAAGAAGACAAACAATCGGAGTTATTTGTCTCTATCTGGCACAACATGCATTTTCTACATCCATACCACTGTAATAATGTGAATAATTTATACACAATAGATTACTTCTTAAATGCAATATATCAGGTCAGGGGTCTGAAGGCTTTCAAACTGATCTACATCATATTCAGAATAATGTTTATTTACACAGCAGTATTTAAAAACCTGCTGTGCTTCACAACAAAGTGGAATGGAAATAAAAGAATAGTTTGTGACACGTGCCGCGGGGGGGGGGTTCGAAATGAAGGTGGACAAGGTTTTAGGCGATTAACACAGGCTTTATTTAATAATAATGTCCTTCGTTCGTTCATTTGCACGGGCTGGTGCACTGCTCTCCTGCGAGACACACTTCCTCTCTCTGCTTGCAGCTGACACTAAACCACAACTCCCTACCACATTGATGTATGCATTTATTTGTATATAGCGCGAGATCTGATCACAAGTTGTCACTCAAGATGCATGTCGAGATTCATTCTAATGGCAGGTGTGAACTGACGAACTTAGAGCTGTCCACTTGTGATGGGATCACCCAAGACGCATGTTAATGCCAGGTATAAACTGCTTCTAGGACTCACTCTGTATTGACAGGCGAATTCACAAATAATGGATTGTGGCTGCTGATAGCACCATGAATAAGCGCATTACTTGCAACCACTATCTGCCCCGTCTCAAGGTCCGATTCACAAACGATATTGTGCCAATAATATTACAACGCAAACGTGCCTATAACATTACATCAGGTTTTACAGCTAAGTGCAATTTGCCCTTGTTTTGCGTCCGATTGCAATTATCCATGTGGCAAAGTATAAATGGTGGCTTTGCACCAAGAACACAGTAGGGAGGCTTAATATCATCCTTGATGTCATCAAGTATAGCATAATTGTTTGACCTGACAACCTGTATCTGAGAAGGATTTCGGTCTCAGTTAAATCAAAAAGTGATTTGGCACCGGAGCACCAAGACGCTATTTGCTTGGCAACGCAGTTAGCAGTGCATTTCACCCTTTGAGGGTGCTTTGAGAATTGCAGTTTCTTTTTGTCTTACATGTACACATTTCACCCTTTACGGATGCTGAGAAGTACACTTTTTTGTCTTAATTGTGCAGGTTTAACAGCTGCAATACTTTTGTGAATTCGCCAGTGAGTGTTTTACCAATGATTTTTATTTGTGGTGCTTTAACTATGCACTCTCCCTCATGTCTCTCAGCTGACCAAATGTGTAACTTCAGTGATGTCGCTGGTCACCTGATCCAGCGGCCCAGTCATGTCAAACTGATGTCTCAAGTCAGTCACTCTAAACATGATCACTCAGTCATTCACATACTACGCACTTGTAGGCCTGGCCCCGCTGAACGGTCCAGCCAAAAAACAAGAAAGGCACACTTTTACATCATGACGTGTAATGTCCCATAAAAGCTT
Organism: Lampris incognitus; assembly: GCF_029633865.1. NCBI lineage: Eukaryota > Metazoa > Chordata > Actinopteri > Lampriformes > Lampridae > Lampris > Lampris incognitus. Next base: position 24,417,687 of record NC_079229.1, on the reverse strand, counting down.
TTTTTTTTTTTTTGGAAAAACAGGCGACTTTTGGTGAGGCATGGCCTATCTGTACAGCACAGTTAAGAGCAAACACAGGGCTTCATTTGTACTTTTTACTTTCCTCGGTGTGCTTGTGTGATGATTTCAAAGACTGACTCAAAATAAACATCTTTGACCTCACTGTGTAAACTTGCGAAATTAAAAATTCTAAACCAGGCAAGGTATTCGCCAATTACAACATTGTCTTGGATTTGATTGTGAGCACAAAGTTTGTATGTGCAAACCTTATGTAAATGAGACCCACGAATGTTATTTCAGACTAAGTTACCATTATCACAAACGCTGTGTGTCAATTTGAGGGCATAAAGTACCATTTAAAAAAAGAAAAAAAAGGACAGTACAGCTGAAAACACGGGTCCTCCTGCAGAGGGTCTATGTTAAGAGCTTACCTGACATCTGGACTCGGGCTCAGTGACTTTCGGTATGGACTTCGTGATCTCCTACGGTTTCCATAAGGACTTGAACCATACTCCCCTTGATCATATGGACTATGTCTGCCATAACTTGGAGACCTACGCCAGTTAGCCGGGCTAGCAGGAGACCGCTTTCGTTTGTTGCTTGAGTATGAACTTGGCGATTTTGAAACGTTATAAGCCCCATAAAGCTCTGCATCCCGGCCGTAGTATGCCGAACTAGGGGACAGTCTTTTGCTCGCATAAGTCGGGCTTCTCCTTGATATCAAGGGATTATAACCAACGGGGGACTGGTAACCATATGGATATGATGTCCCATAGGGACTTTCAGCTTTGAAACTAGGACTCCTCCTGTATGCCCTGAGGTCTTCACGGTCATCTCTGTAAGATTGCGGAGCATCTCTGTAGGCGGAAGGAGTCTCCTTATCAGATCTGTCGGGTCTTGTTTTACTTTTGTGCCGTTTAGAATCCCTTTTATCCACAGACAATTGGGGCTGAGTTGCTTTTTTACCATTTCTGTCACTGCTCCTCGTTGTGTCCCGATCGTTTTTTGAGCCACTTACACTACCGCCGCTGCGCACTTTTGAGGAGTCTCTCTCGCGGCTCTGATGCTCCTTCCTTCTCGGCTCTTTCTCCTGCCTACTTCTCTCTGATGGTCCCCTGGTGTGCTCGTTTTTTGTGGGGGGTATTACATCCCGGTCTCTATGATGTCTCCTGTTCGGGGATGCTGGTCCATTATAGTCAACGAAATCTCCCTCGCTGAATCGTTCCATGGAAAGCCTGTCAGCGTGAGGGTCAAGTTTAGGAGAGGGGCTCCCTGAAAAGCGCTCCGACTGAGAGCTGACGTCATCGTACTCCACCACAGACCGAAGTTCACCCTCTTTCTCTAAAGTACCTTTCCGCTCACTATCGGGCTCATCTGGCGTGCTGGTGTGCCACGAGTTTCTGTCCCTGGCCTGTCGGCGTTTCTTTCTCCTGAAAGACGACCGACCCTTCACACGGTGCCTCTCTCGCTGCTCTCTCGCACCGCTTCCAGGTTTACTGCGCCTGTCCTGTCTACTGGCGTTCCTCTTTGCAGAGGGGCTCCTTCCCCGACCCTCGCGAAGCACCTCTGAATTAGGCATTTATCTATAAAAATATCAAATATAACCAAGTTGGGAATATTTTAGAATTTACTTAAGCTTGGGTACTCGGTACACAATGTAACAAAACATTTAGCTAGCTAGCTGGATAGCAAGCTAATTTGCTAACGTTATTGCACAATCAGAATTAAGACAGCCAGCCAGCTAGCCAACACTAGACTAACGTTAGCATTCAGAAACTAGCTCGTTGGGGGCTACTCACTAACCAGTTTTAAGTGTTATTCCAGATGATAATCCATCACATCCGACACCCACAACATCCACAAGCCGATGAATTCCACAATAAAAGGTTTAGTTAGTCAGCCAGCTGATAATGAACCATCGTGTTGCAGAACTGAACATCTCCCAGATTTGCTAGCCAATGCTAGTCAATTTAGCCAGCTAGTTGCCCCTAGCTAGCAACAGTGCCCAGCTTAGAAAGCCGCATTCCATTCCATGTTCAGCTTACAGGCCCAAAGACACTCCAGTTTGCAAAAGTCCGAGTTCTCCGGAAATATTGACGTTCCCGTAAGCATTTAAACCCATAACCACACTGGGTTCAACTGCAAGAAAAACGGCTCTATAATTCCGTGCTCGCAAACTTATCCACACCTTCCATCTCACTCCGGTGTGCAACAAGGAAGTAACTAGCACACGAGTCGGCTAGATGGCTGCCATTAGCTAGTTAGCTATAGCAAGCGCTAGCTAGCTCTCTTTCTCCTTGTGTGGAGTTCCAAGTCAACTCAGGCAGAGGCAATAAAACAATGCCATTCAGAAACACATCGGCTCTCCGCGTATCCAGGCGAGTTGGTAGCTCTACCAGCAGCCGCACTGTCGAAGAAGGCGAGGACGTATGAACTCCGTTGAAAACGGTCAGCTAAATCACTACATTTATGCCTGAATTGTTTAAAGTTTATTCGTAAAGTAGCTAGCACCGCTTGTCGCCTGGGCCCCGAGAGCTTTCAAACTGTTAGGCCTTGTGCGGCGTTGTTGACCAATGACAGCCGGCTGCGTCATCCGGCTCAGCCCCTACGTCACCACCAAAGGAAACCCCTTCCTCTTATGCTGGGGGGGGGGGGGGACTACACTGTTTATCACACGGACGAGCTGTCAGACTTTTCCCTGTCCAATACTGGAGAATATCACTGACAGTCTTTTTAATGGAAAGTCTTTACAAAAGCCTGCATCAAACATTCAACCTTTTTTTTTAATTTAAAACCAAATATCAATCCAGTTTGAATCGTATGTGTTGTGTATATGTTTATAGTGACTACTTAATGTGAGCCGAGACTTCAATATCTAACTTCCGTGATGTTACTTAAAACAAGTTTCATAGTAACGACTGTAAAGCGACTTTGAGTGTTAGAAAAGCGCTACATAAGTTTAATTCATTATTATTAGTATCTAATGAGATTGCAATAGCTATGGCATGTTCACTTTTCTGTCTTACTACGATATAATACAATACTACATTAAATGTATGATAGAAGACCTCCCTCTCCACAAGTACTTGCACATTATTGGAAGCATAAGCCTTCAAATTTGCACCAAGGTTCACAGTGATGGCGATACTCTTGAATTGTAGCTATTGTTTTCTTAAGATACTCCATTATGTGGTATGCCATGCCTACTTGCACAAATCCCATTTTTAAAGCATCTCATACGGTGCTACATCCAATTATAGAGAGCTTGTGTGCACAAGTATGACAGAGTCCTGTGATGCAGTCATATTCAGTGAGCACTCGCATGGCTTACTCTCATTCAGTATTATTTCAGGTGAAATTCCGGATGACAAGCCGGATGGATGTGAGCAATGCATTAAGAAGTGTAGTGGGAAATGAATAATATGATCATTCCCCACTTGCAATGCTGCAAAGTTTTCAAAATGTAACACCCACAACTGGCCATTTGGAGTGACACTAAAGATGGTTGAGCTGCTGACATAAACATGTTGGATTCACATATTGAGAAAAGTACTTTCCAAAAGTGGCAAAAACATAAAGCTAAAACTAGATAAAAACTGAAATGAATAAAAAGACTACAAAAAAAGACCAAAAAGTGCTTGAGCCCCACAATATCGCCTATGATTAAAATCCATTAAGATATGTTCTTGCAATGGTGGCGCTTAATTGATCCGAAAGGAGAATCTTTTTGCATGGCTCACACTACAGAGGCCAGAGCAGTGTTAACCACCAAATAGCACCCCTAGAAGCTGGTAAGGGTTCCCTGTCTCATGGACTTGCTCAAAGGCTCTTGGACTGGGCAGGTTTGCTTCTAGCAGGGCCTCAACCTCACCATCTAAGTTGAATGATGGTCCTTATACTAAATACAGCACCCCACTACCCGAAACTTAGCTTGTTCGTCAAGACACCAGTCCGACTATATATTTAAAATGTAATTAGTAATATTAACTTTATTTGTCATTTGCAAATTGCTCACAAAAAATTAACTGAAATTAATGGTTCAGTTTTTGCATTCACAAATAGATAAGCTACATTAGTGGTTACATTTAAAGTAAGTAAACATGAACAAAAGTTACTACTGGCATACACAGAGCTGTTCAATCCAAGACATTGGTATCTAGTTTAGCCCGTGGGTATTTATAGAAAAGGAAAAACAAGTAATTTATCTATCAAAAATAATCATACGCTCATAGCACACACACAAACTTCACAAGTTGTTTATGACAACCAGTTATAATCGTCACCACGTCAATCCTGCTATTTGGGGCATCAAGTCCATTAGTCTTAACATAAAAAGACACAAAAAATAAATAAAAGACAGAAATGAGCAAAAAATTAAAAAAATAAAAAGATAATGAATAAATAGATAAGTTTGCAATTCTAAAAAAGCCTCAAAAATAATTAGATTGCATTTTCGCTGAGTTAATATGCTGCCTAACAGCAGCCACTATGGCGGTGCTAAAGTTAGTACAGCCTCTGCATTCCTCTTCAAGGGGAAATACACAGCACTTAGTTAGATGGCCTAAACCCAGACAAGGTATGATATAGCAGAAATAAGTTGCAATTTTCAATGAAAGACAGTATTTTTTCTATTGTATGTGTCTGTCATGTTCCTGTCACAAAAACGTTTTGCAGCGATAAAACAACAGAATGGTTTGCAAAAGGTTAGCCCTTGATGTACATTTCACCAGACCACTATTTTCTGAACTTTACATGTGTAGGGCATCCTGGTGGGCTAACATTTTAATGTCATGAGGGTTCGAATCCAGCTAACATCCTCTGTCTCATAGCTTTATCAACTGTGCGCTGTCTAGTAAAGCAGAAATGCTTGTAACAGAATGTGTTTATGCATGCTCAATAACCCAGGTAAAAAAATAAAAGAAAGTTGAATCAGTTCATCTGGACACAACGTTTATCGACATACGTTTCATCACTCATCTAAGTGACCTCTTCGGTCTCAACTGACTGCAGGTATCCCCACCCTTATAAACAGGCCGAAACCAATGATCGGTTTCATATGCAAACATGGCTGTGACCATTAACTAGCATTTCAATGGGCATGTGTACTATTCACTGAGGATTTGGGAATGTTTGTGATCACAGCATTGTAAGATGGTGATGGTTCAGGGATGGTCGTTCCCCCTTCACATCCGCGTCTGTATAGTTTCCCCAGTGTACAATGTACCCATGTCTTGTACACTGGGGAAACCAAACACTGACTGACACTGGCCAAGAGGATGGCACAACAGGAGAGCTAACGTGTCAGGCCAGGACTCTACAGGCCAGTGGTCACTCTTTCAAGGATGAAGATGTGCACATCCTTGATAGGGAGGAACGCTGGTTTGAACAGGGAGTCAAAGAGGCCATCTATGTAAAGAGGGAACGACTATCCCTGAATCGGGGGGGGCTAAGAATACATCTGTCACCATCTTACAATGCTGTGACTGCAAACATTCCCAAATCCTCTGTGAATAGTACACATGGCCACTGAAACTCTAGGTAATGGTCACAGTCATATTTGCCTATGAAACCGATCGTTGGTTTCGGTCGCTATGCAACTGTATTGTTTAAAAGGGTGGGGATACCTGCAGTGGGTTTAGATTAAAGAGGTCACTTAGATGAGTGATGAAACGTATCTGTTAATAAATGCTGTATCCAGATGAACTGATTCAACTTTCTTTGACCTATAAAAGAATTTTAAGTTTCTACCCCTGCGTGACTGGATGGAAGACAACTGGAGAAAAAAAGACCATTAGAATTCAATAATCAAAGCCGGGAATGCTGGACTTTTAACATATTACTGCAATTGATTAGTTTTGAGTAATTTGATCTGTGTTTAAAATGGCTCATAATAATCTTAGAATGATGTTAGGTTTTCCAGGCTATGATAAAGGGGTTCTGCACTTAAAAGGACATAAACAAAGCAAGAGACTATGCAAAAATATGTCAAAGACACTATGGCTTGAATGCTCAAACATGTTTCACAATCATCCTCTTCATAATTATTTTTGCATAGTCTTTGTTTGGCATCGTACTGATGGCAGAAATTCCTCAACATTAATTTTTGACTGTTGTTGTTGGCAGTACGCTTGGGGTTTCAACATTCAACTCTCAACTTTCTTACTGGACTCATTCAAAATTGGACTTAAGTTTTTGACGCATTGCCTTATTCCTTCTGAATCCAGCAGTGGAATAGGGGAGGGAAAAAAAACAAAACTAATATATCTCACATTAGATAAGACTATAAAGCAGCAACTTTTACCCCTTGATGAAAATTTCGCATTTTGGTTCCAATACAGCTTGAAAAACAAACCCTGCTGAAAAGACAAAAAATAATTTGACCAGTTTCTGAAGTGGCGCAATGAGAGGCTCAGACAAAACTATGAGGACAGAGGAACAGATTTCACAGTGTGCCTTAATCTATGTAATTGAGCTGTAATCATGTAATGACTTTCCATTCTACCGGTTGCTGCTGTAAAGTCCAATTCACTGTAAAATTGCTCAACCATAACATCACGATGACAAATTACTATGGATTTTTAAAAGATGAGTTGTGTTATTACAGCATTATTACACAGGGCAACTGTGTGAAGCAAACAAAAAAGTAAACAAAGCAGTTTGTCAATGACTTATTAGAAATCTAAGAGTACAGAAACAAATGGCAGGGGCCAAGGATATTATTCACATTCATAACAACCAGAGAGGCAACAGCGATGATCTGAACAAGAATAACTCAAGACCTAGCAACTCTGTATTCATTCCTAGGCTAATTTTTTGATTTTTTTTGGATTCCCTTGACCTCGCTTTGACCGCTACCATCATGAAGTAAACTTACATGCAGAAGGACAGATTTTACAGACAAAGCCCTGGATTGCACTAGAGCACTATACAAAAAAAAAAAGTGTGTGTGTGTGTGTATGTATGTATGTGTATATATATATAAAGCAGCAGTTACGCGAAGTTGTTAGCTGCAACATATAGACTAGGACTTACAATGCTGAGTCTAGCAAGCTGTCATTCTCCTCAAATATGGTAAAGTGGGCACTTTGCACAAGATAGTGGATTTCTTTGGTGAATAAATGTAACCATGAATGATAGGCACCACTTTATTCTGACTTAGCTTGCATCATTGTCATAGCCTCCCTTCTCTGACAGAAATACACTCATCATAAATACAATCCCACTACAATTTAGACCCAAAAAAATAAATAAATAAAAAGTTGTGGTCAGGGTTAGTGATTTTAGCTTCAATAGTTATTTCATTACTGAAGTCCATTTATTTGATCAACTCTAGGACCAAAATGGGAACAAGACAACAGATGCAAGCCTAATGCAGTTAGTGTTTGTGGAATCACCTTTCACTGGAGCACCAGGGATTCCTCGATCAGAACAGGCAATGTTTTTTTTAACCAAATGAGGTAAAACTTCTGAAATGTTAGGATGAAATTAATTAGGATTAGTTGAAAATAAGTTAAAAGTTTGAGACAATCCCCCAGAGACTTAAGGGTAATGGTCAATGCCGTTTGTGCAATCGAGAATTAGATTGTGCGACTTAAAACAAAAAAAAATGAGTTCATCTTGCACTGGTTCTTATCCCAGCAGTAAAGACAAAATTTAGAGAAAAAAATATACATATACTTTGAATCCACAGAATAAAAATGAGTGTTATATCCACAAAACATGCAACTGAGGTTTAAAAGACAATTAGAAATGGCATCAAGTTACAGCCCTGGCTTACATGACACAAAGGTCTATGTTTCAATTAAAAAAATACACATTAAGACAAGATTCCCCCAAGCAACGCAAGTTCATGGGTGGCACTCATTCTGGGCTGACATCACACTGCTGAATCTGAAATTAACTTAAACTCTACCCAAACAGGCGGGCAAATCATTTGGATCTGGGACTATTAAAATTAAAATACCATACCATGGACATCTTCCCTCTGTCAACCTTAGCTTCAACCACTCAGTTTTTCTTATGTTTAAATTTTGCACAGCTGAGATATCACACACAAACTCTACACTGAAAGTTATTTTTTTGAACATCTTGGGGTTGTTTAAGCCTAACTTAAAACACCATTTATTACACTCTGCAACGTGGTCAGAGTAAGAGAGAGAGTACATTAATTATTTGGAGTGTCAGCACATAAAAAGTTAAATTGAGCTATAAATGGTGTATGAGGTGCCACTTTACTAGTCCTGACACATGGTCAAACGGTCTGGTAACCAGGCCAGAAAAGCTATGGTCAGGTGTCGGCACAAATTAAATGCAAAAGTCTGAGAAATGTGTATGTACAAAAGCAGTCATTGCTGCTCTCTTTTACCCCTATAAAATACAGCATCTCTCTCTAATTCTCTTGGCCAAGCTTTTACTTTTCTTCTTTCCATTCTTCTCTTTGCTGTCCTCCATTTTCCTTGCCCGGATCTCTCTCATCAGATCAAAGAACACCTGTAAAAGCAATGCCAATTATTTTTAAAATTGCTAAATGTTTCCATCCCTTTGTCTGTCAAATATCGGCCAAATTTACACCAAATATTTCTCACCTTGTCAACATTGGCACGGGTTTTGGCAGAGGTCTCCACATAGCACACACCCCACTGCTCAGCACGCACCTTTGCCTCCTCTGCGCTAACCTGTCGGCGGTCTTCCAAGTCTGACTTGTTGCCAACCAGGAGGAAGGGCACATTCTCATCCTCTTTCACCCGAAGGATCTGCTCCCTGTAGGAGAATAACATCAATGAACAATCAGCTACGTCACCATGTGTGACAGGACCAGCCAACTCCAGGGTTATTGTACTACTTGGCCACCACAGGTACACACACACATATACATACACACCCAGGCAAATAAATAAATAACCTATAACGAAAGAGGCAGGCAAACCACCCATGGTCCATCTCTCATCATCCTTCACCATCAAAACAGTGCCGTATGAGTACAACACTAGAAATGAGGGCCATGACTGTAATGTACGGTCAGGGATAGGCCTATAGCTTTGTTATGTCAAGTGAGGAGGAGGTAAAGCAGAGCAGATGGTGACTGCTGTGGCCACTCATCAACTAGCAGCAGGCAATGCCAAAATGTCTACCTTTAGGGATGTTGTCTAGCAGTGGCCATAATGGCCAACTTTTCAGTTACATGTCTAAACAGGCAGCAATACACATCATACCCACACTTGCACTTTTAAATTTAGCAAGTTTTTGTTTGGAACAAGCAACTGATCTCAGTATAAAAATGTGTATTAAGGTCTATAAATGCAAAACTATTTATTAAACGGTTGCTCGTTTGCTTTCTATCACTATCCCTATGTAATGTTCCTATCCTTTTAGCAAGCCATACCCATAGCTTTTCTGTGTACTTTTCTAATACCTGGTGCTAATCCACCATGTTCAGGTTGTTGAGCTTGAACATTTCTTGGGGGTAAAATGGGCTTGCACATTACAGGGGAGAGCTATATGAATTATAGAGGAGTGAGACAAGTCTGGCACTTTTCTATGATCAAGTCTCCACCTGAAATCTACTGTTGCTGCAAATGACTCCAGTTCTGTGATGGAGAAGACACAAAGGAAGCCCTCGCCACTGCGGAAATAGTTGTCCCGGATGGCAGCGTAGTCCTCCTGTCCAGCGGTATCAAGAATATCAATCTGTACCTCTTCTCCATCCAGCACCACTTTCTTCCTGTAACTGTCTGCTTTGGTGGGCTCATAGTCCTCAACAAACTAGGAGAGAAAGAAGGGAAAAAAACAGGGGCTCCATATCAAACTGTGCAAGTTTTGTCAACTTGGTTATTCCAAAGAGAGAGAGAGAGAGACATGTCACAACTCAAAGCCATTCTACCACAATGACTTGAATTTTACTTTGCTGTCATGCCAGTTAAAGAAAACGAGATTCACACATACATGCACACACCTGCTCACCTCATCATACATGAACTGTAGGGTAAGAGCTGATTTTCCCACTCCCCCACTGCCCACCATAATCACTTTGTGAAGGGCTAGTGAGTTCTGTCCTTTTGGCTTTGCAGCTGCCATGGCTCTACACACAAAGTAGTCCAAGTATAAGGAGGACTTGGAAGAGGAAGGCAGGGTTGTGTTGTTAAGAGAATACAATTACACCACAGTTTCCAGATGAGATGGGGACAGAATTATTATTCCTATGGAAAAGCAAAAGAATCACAAGATGAGTTATAATTGTCTACCGGGTCTGGGTTTCATCCATTTGGGCTAAGTCATTGGCTATGACTTATCTTACAGCCATAAATGATTCTTGAATAAGTAATATAACCCAGAGACAGACATTATGAATTCCTCATATCATAGGCCAAGTACTAGCAAAGTAAAATGTAAATGACGTTTTTTTCTGGTTCTCCCAAGTGGGCAGATGCTGTCACTCAATCGGATGTGGCCCAAGTTCAATAAAGAGCTTTCTCTGATTGGATTATGTCACTGTTAATATATTCGGCTACTGACAATCGGTGTAATCAACACCTGGGAAATATGTCTGCAGATTCATATTGATGATCCAGAAATGTACAATGTCAAAACGAAATAACATACACTGGACTGTCACTGTAGATGTGAACATTTTATTGCTCATCAGATTGGCTTCTTCAGTTCTGTGTCATGTGGAGAATGCTGACTTTCATGGAGAAGCCACTCCTCTTGGTGAATGAGAACTAGGTGGGGACATCCATTCGCAAAGCACCTTTCTTTTGACTTTCAAACATGTCATCACTACCCCTGGTAATGACCCACCTTCAGTTTGTGAAAGAGTTGACTTTGAGAACTGGCGGGGGCAGAGTTTCAACGGGATGAGCAGCAAAACGTTTTCAGATCTAGTGACAGTTCAGTGTATGTTCTTATTTTGTTCTGACAACATCTGTTATCAACCTTCAGACACCCCCCCCCCACACACACACATTTCTCCTCTAGTTCGTTAAATGAAATTACCAAAACTAATCCTATACTTTCAGACTGAACAAAATTAAGGCCTGAGGCAAAAGTGTAAAGTTTAACCACAAAATGAAAATGAGATATTTTATTAAACAAATTGACCAAGCTTTGATGTATAGGTAGAAGACAAATGTTCACCCACATCATGCAAAGGCAGCTCACTGGTCAGACCACAAGAACAGCAATTAGCTTTACACAACGGTCCCTTTCAATGTCTTAGCCTATTAAAGACATAGGCTACACAAAACTGGGCAACGGTTTCAACGTCAACTTCCTTGTGATCTCAAGGGCCAACTGTTACCGTCCAACCACACTCTAAAGTGAATTCATCAGGCATTATAATTACACTACTCCAGACTGAAAAGCTCGTGCGGGGGAAAAAAACTCAAGTAAGGTTGTAGAAACAAAATACCTAGCTGAAGACAAGCACATCCATGTTTATATTTCCAACAACGCTGATCGATCATGAAACGATCTCATTTCTGGGAAAACGCTTTTTTCCCCTTGCGATGCTGCCCTCCCCAATCGTCTCACAAAATGGAGAGACAGATGCAGCAACAATAAGAGACATTGCAGAGTAGCACGTTATGATAATGACCGGTTTCATCGACCACTACAACAGTGTGTTAGACAAACATACACGACGTGTCACAAACAAGAGAAAAATCACAATAACCAGGCGTGACTTACAATCAGCTGGCTCAAATATAAACATTTCTACCTCGACATCTTAGCCTATTCGCCCAACACACGACAGAATAGTCAAATTCAACAGATAAATGGATGAAGCACCGCGGCCACACTAAAAACAAGGGGAACTTAATTATCAGCCATGGCTACCGACATGACCTGTAAGTTGGGTTAGCCTTGCCAAGTTAACCGCTGTGATGCCGCGGCTAACCGGCTATGACACGCCAACTACCTGGGCGAAGATTACGGTTTAGCAATTTCATAACAAGATCGCCCATTAAAATGAGATTCGGGTAGCTTGGCGACACCTGCTTTCGTCGACGGTTTCAAACTCAGGCAGCCGGGATGCCACACGTACGACATCCTGAGCCATCTCACTAAGCTAGAGCGGCTAACCAGGCGAAACAACTACCAGCTAGCTAACACCTGCGGCTAATGAGACGTTAACGGTGCGCTGGAAGGGAGAACAAACCGCGACCCGAAACAAACATACTGGCGCTAGTAGCGGCGTAACTAGTGTAAACTAGCGGTAAATTAAACAACACTCACCTCGGCACACGGTAGATAAACACTATCTTAAGTGTGGCTAATTGGGAATATTTGAGCTGGCTAACGTATCTCGTTAGCTCATGGCTAGCTTCCTGGATAACTCCGGAGACAGCGGGCTCGGCTCCATCCGACTGAGTGACAACGCCCGCCCGCCCGCACGGGAGAACCAGTATTTTTTTTTTCCTCAGCCCTGATTATTTATTTATATATTGGTTGTCCTGTCTTGTTTTCTTCTTTTATCCTCATCTTTCACTTTTCGCACTCTCGCTTAATGTGAAGCGCATTACATTGTATTTCCAGTGTACGAAATGACTGATCGAAAAACTAAAATTACACTCGTTTTCTGCTACCAGCCTTCATTTTAAAGAACTTGATTTAATAGGATTTAAATTAGGTAACCTCCAAACTTTTAGACTATTCAAGGATAACCGTTGAGTTAAACAACAGGCACAGCAGGGGGGGGGTTGTGTGAACGTGTTAAGGCGGTGGTTCCCAATGTAAACTACTAATAAGACACGTTAGCCCCTAGCTAACGGGTCTGACCCTTTAGCCGAGCGGTTAGTGATGTCGCCTTGTGGTGCAGTACACGTCCGTATCGAATCCCGCACCGGGCAAGAAAATAACCGGTTACATTGGTGGCAGCGGTGGGATCCGGAAGTGTGCAAATCCTCAGAAGTCTCTTCGGAGCGCGGGAATAACAAAGCGCGAGGGCGCGCTTCCGGGAGAGGGTGACGACTGTAAACTACTAATAAGGCCCGTTAGCCCCCTGACCCCTTAGCCGAACGGTTAGTGATGTCGCCTTGTGGTGCAGTACACCTCATATCGAATCCCGCACCGGGCAAGAAAATAACCGGTTACACCAATCTGCTCCCAGCACTACTGGTTTTCTGCCCCGCCAGGTAGTTTATACGTTCACCAGTTGTTCCAGTTATTCCAGCCTCCAATCAGAGAGGTGTGCCACCTGGAACAACAGGTGCATGTCATTAATTACCTGACAGTTGATAAAAGTAGCAGCACTGTAATACCACAGGAGCTGGTTGAGAGCTACTTGGCTCGTTTGGTTGTGTTTGCCTTGGCAAAGTGCCTTGCCTAAGCTGAAATATGGCTGATTTTCAGGTGACAGGTAACGCTGTTGACATTTTTAGGGATGCTAGAAAATTTGATATAATGATTGGATGCAGATTGGCAGTGTTTGGTTAAAAGGTTAAATCCTCTAAATCTGTGAAGCTCAGCAGACCCACTACATATTTTGTAATTCGAGTCTACGAGTGCTGCTGTTTATTAGTACAAGCATGTTTTTTTGGGGGGGGGGGCATGGCCTCTAGATGAAGCAAACCAGGTCAAGCCCACGTGACTTTCTAGGAAGGCTGTGGCTTTCCTTTTTTTAACTGTATCAAACTATCATATTATGTCCTTTGTGCAGCATCGATGAGGGCCAGGTCGATAATCACTGACCTGCATCGGAAATTTGCAGAGACGACGTGGAACGACACCTTCCAGCTTGTGCGCAGATGCATGGTAAAGTAAACTCTGTGAAGCTGTGTCAGTTTATTTTGCAGATTGTTACTCCCTTGCAAGTTCCCCCTGAAACCAAAACTTCCTATTTCTGTATGACTAGACATATTGCAACGCATCCACCTGTTTCCTTGTCATGCAGATGGATTTTTGCCTCCATAGTTATGCCTCTATGCAGCTATCTGTAAATGTTTGACACCCACCCTTTCACCTAGATGTGCAATTCATTGTTGATGATATGTTGTTTATTAAGGGATAAGTAATGATGGCTGTTGGAATGTCTTACCCGAATGATGCCTTATTGAACGGTTTCTCCACTGTGAGGGTTGAGGAAACTTGTGTGGCGATGCCTTAAGAATGAAGTCCTTACTACTGGCCCTGAACACTTTGCCAAATAAACTGTCTTTTCTTAGAGTCATTTCTCATGGGTGAATTAAAATCAGCTTGCACCGTTGTCATCCCCTCTTCATCATACTGGCTTCAGACCTGAGGCAAAGTCCTCCATTGAGCAAGCTATCCTGTTTCAGGAGTCATTTTCTTTATTTCATTACAGTTTTATGCTTAGTTCTGAGCCATTTAAAATGCATACAGAGTTCTCCATTACCATCAGAGCTTAGGTCTATGGAAACCACCGTATATCTAGCGGCCTCATATATTCCTGTATCTTTAATTCAGCAAATGGACTATAAAATAAGGCTAGAAAGTGTATGACACAGCTTTTCTAGACTGAGCTGTCCATCTCAAAGCTGATTTGCTTACAGAGCACTCTTAAGGCCATGCACGCTGGAGAGGGTTGCTCAGTTTTGATCTGTCATGGGTGGAGCAGAAGGCTTGATAACACTACAGCTTAACAGGATGTTGAGCTTGGCTGTGGTCAGTCTAGGCTCTAGTAGAGGAATGTGGGGACCAGTGTTTGTTTGTGTGTATGGGGGGAGGTGTCCAAGAGAGATTGGGTCAGGTCATACAGTGGTTTTCCAACAAGTGATGCTCAGTCCTGAGCCTGGGAACATTCACTACATAATGATGTTTGTATGACAATGACCTTTCATGACTCAAGTGGTGACGGCAGGGCTGTGTCCCATTCATACGGTTTACAATGTACAAACATGACTTTTTTTTTCTTTTTTTCAGTGCACCAGGAACTTGAAGCTGGTGGCCACCCTAGTTTTTAAAAATCATCTCCTGTCCCACAGAGCAAGACACCAACATTTGCTATTTCCAAAATGTGTCATGTCTATAATTGTATGCAATCCATAGTGAGATGGAATGAGGGGCAATTAAAAGGGGCATCGTCAACAGGAGTTGTCTCTACCCTGTTTTTTCGCACCCAACAGGACATGCCCAGAAAAAACTCCAACCAATGTGAGCAATTGGTTAGATGTCTGGAAAGGCTCCAGGGTGCTTTAAATGGTAAACAAAACACATTTTCACCCAAAAGGTGTTGTAAGGAACAGTGTTATCAGCATTACCCTGTGTAAGATTCCTGATGTCTATCTACCCTTTTTATTTTACCCTGACTACAGCTGTGAGTGAATTCTCTGTTTTAGTGTCTTCTATGAAGGCCACGATGTCTCGCCTTGAAATAATGGCTAAACAAAAAGGGTAAAGAAATTAATTCTTTTGCCCTTAAAGGTTGTTTTTTGTTGTATTTTTAACCCAAATCGACCCATTTATAATGTCTTGATTGATATAACGTGATTTTGATGGAACATTGTCTCACCCCATATAAGCACACAAACACCAGTATTGTCTGCTGCTGGGGTTTGTTTCGATGCCACTTCCATCTTTCACCTTTTTCTCCACAGAATGGGCTTTCACTTTACTGAGGCAACATGCTACCTGACCGCCGACTTGTTCTATCTGGAGATAGTGCTGCTGCCGGAGGGTGGAGTTAAGGAAGTCACGGTGGCCCCACACATTGCAGCTCCTGTGGTAAGAGGACTAATCTGCATTCCGATAAGTCATTCAATCTTTCCCTTCTTACTCCATCCAGTGATGATGGTGAAATTGCTTTGCAGTCTAGTGAGTCACTTCTGCTGCTGCTGAGGTAAGACGTAGTGTGATGGTAAATTTAAAGTCTCAGCAGTTTGTCCTAAAATCCAAAAATGTTATTCACTTAAATTGTTTTAAGATGTGCAAAATACTAAACCTCTTAAGTTGGGTAATTTATTCATGCTTTGTGTTTTATACACAGGTCAAATAACTTTCTGGAGTTCTCGTCGAAGTTGGCACACTTGTCTGCTGTTTACAACTTGCCTGGAGACAAGTGCTACCTTTTATTTAACTAATGTTTTTTTCCCAAAACTGTCCTGTTGTAATCATATGGCTAATTATTTGACTTTTTGCAGTGAAACCAAAGCAAAACTGCTCGCATCCATACAATACCTCGGGACAGACTTGCAGAAGATGTCCAATTTGCCAAGGTTGGTGAAAGAAGACTAGCATGTATGCCTTCCTTCAAAATATATTGTATTTGAACAACACGGTTACCCCTGCTTTCAGGAAACTGAAGGACCGTGATCCTCACGTGGACACGATTCTAAATGGACTGACTGGATACCTAAAAGCTGGAAAAGGTTCACGGCAACAAATATAAGAAGCAGTGGATATAAATGTTACTATATTTAGTTTTCAAGTGTTCGTTTATTGTCAAATTACAAAGAAGAGGAAAAAAAGAAACTCTCTCTTCAGATTGCCTACTGACTATCCAGTTCTATGTGAACCCTTCTGGTGTCAGGAAGACTACAGATTCAGGTGTGGTATCCAAATTCGATCTAACAACAAAACACATTTGCATTTTATAATTTGAGAGCCTCTCTTATCACTGGCCAAGCCTTCTGGAAACAGAATGGTGTATTAATAGATCTACAGAAAGTGATGTCTTCGACTAGGTCTAACTGCAATGCTATGGTCTCTGGCCTTTGGCTGCACATTGAGGAGCAAGGCATCCCAACGGAGAATACGGCACCGTGCGACGGTGATGCTGTTGAAAGGCTCTTTGAAAGTCTTTTTCTGTTTGAAAGTTTAAATTTGAATATATTACAGGGATGGAGAAAGTTAACACAGCCCAGGTGATTATGGGGTGCACTGATGAGACCCATAAGCTTCAGATGGCCTCTTTGATCCCAAAACCTCCCCAGCTCGATCCCAAAGGGTAACTAAGGGGATGTAACGTGTTACTGCTTAACCTCTATCTCAGTGGGATACTGTGTTATATCAGTGATGTCTTTATTTTTGGGACCAAAGAGCTTTATTTGGGAGGTAATATTCCAAAATTGTCTTTTTTGGCAGACATCCAGTGTTCAGTCCATTGCGCGAGATGCCCCATGAAACTCTGCCGTTCTGCTTCCTGCTCAGATTAGACCCACCACTTCCAATGTTTTACTCCTTTGTAAACAAGCTCGGCCAAATTACAGGTCTGGTAAACTTCGACAGTAAAATCTCCTACTGCATGAAAGATGGATATGCATAGTTTAGTTTTAAATTCTTTTTTTTTTTTTTGCTCACAGATAGTTAAACATATGCATATACTTTGGAAGATGCACATCACAACCTCACTTTTGTACTATTGTCTGAAGAATTACTTTTCATCGACTACTCAAGTTTTCAGTTAAGAAATTTGAACCTGCGATGTGTATTTTGCATCCTGATGTTTGTAGTGCCAATACTATTTTGTAGACATTACCATACCAGATGTTGTCCTGCAGAGGACACCCTTTCCCAAGCTTCTGATGAATAATAGTTCATCGAGTGCAAAGCAGTGTGAGGACACGTTTGATGAGCTGGATACTGTTTCTATTGTGGTAACTGCAACTAAGTCTTGATGTATGAAATCTCTAATTTCCTTGTCTTTGTGCGGCCACAAGTTATGCAAGCCTAAGATCTATTTTGCAACAAAAGGACTGAACTTTAATTTATTTTTTCTTTTTTTTCTGTTCAGACTCTCCCTGCTGAAAAGAAACACAGTTATGTCCTCCCTGAAGCTGCATGGGAGCTGCCTGCCCTGTGTGGGACCATGGTGGACAGCATTCCCTTCACACACCCCGCTCATGTCCCGCCAGTACTGGAGGTGCTCCGCCATCAGTGTGCCGTCAACACGCTGCTGACCACCTGCTTGACTTCTCAGTGGGAAAGCCTGGATGAGTTGCATTGTACGATCAGTTTTATGCTGGTAGGGGAGAAATAATTGGCAAAATGTATCATCCTGGACTCAAAAGCTTTTAGTTTTGAAACGGCATCTGAATATTCGGTCATTAATTTTGTGATGCTGATTCTTATTGGAAAAACTTGCTAATACGTTCAGTTAATGACAGACCTTATGAAGTCCTACCAGAATCTGACACCAGCTTCTCCGTGACCTTTCTCCGACCTGATATCGACTCCCTTGCTGTTTGTGAGTATTTGTGCAAGGTGAAGTTTTGTCAGAGTAAATCTTCGACATGGTGTGCTGTGTTTATGTAATGGTGCATTCCCCTCTGCAGTGCTGGTGAACGTGTTTGGCTGTCGGCAGCTTACCTGCAGACTTTTTGCAGCGGGAATTATGGATCCCTCAATGGATGAGCACATCACCAAGGTTATGAAAAGGTATTCCTTCAAAATCTTCCTCTTTCTCTGTCATTACAGTTAAATTACACATCAGTCAGTCACCTGGATTCCCACATAGTAGGTCACACATTTATTAAACACAGAAATAAACTTAAATAAAAGACTGGAGTTGGTCAGTGACAATGTGCCTGTCATCTCAGAGCATCCATCTTGGAGTAAACGAGTACCCGAGTGCTGTCATGTATAAGGATTTTAGCCCCATTGAGGAGATTGAAATGTGGAATAATCCTGACCTCGGAGCTAGCTTTGTTCTTTTAAAAATCGATGTCTGATTTCTGTGGCTTAGGTGCATGTCTATCCCGGTGACCATGAGGGAGTTGTATTGTAAGCTGGAAAAGATGGTCATGTTACCACCTCCAGTGGGCTCTGCCACTGTCGAGGGAGAAGATGATGTCCAACTCCCTCCCCTGACCCGTCAACAGCCTGTCACACTGCCATTGTCTCAGTCCAACAGTGATGCTGCTCCTCCACTGACCACAGTCTACCAAGATGCAGTTGGACCGGAACACAACAGCACCTGTTCAGTCCCCTATGTCATGTCTGTAGCCACATCTGGGTTTGTTCCTGAAATTAATACAATTCTTCCTGCCAACCCCTTACCCCATGCCACTGTGGATTCACACTGTGTAACAAATAACAGCCAGCTTACAGAACTAATTCAGTTGTAATTGCATTAAATGTGATGGCCATTAAGCCTTTATTTAAATGTAATCTTTACTGTTCTAGTTCAGAATTGTTTATTTAAAGTAAATTGTTTGACTGGACCCACCCAATTCAAATAGTTGATTGTTCAACAGTTAAGGATTGCCACTTTTTTGCTGGTATGCAGACTGTTTATTGCCACAGAGCCTATTTGGTTTTAATTTGATGTGCCTGGCTTGCCTAGTAGGTTTGCCAACACACCTTGTGTTTAAACCATGACTACATCGGTTCTGAATCCTCATTTACTGTGTTGTTTAACTCGTATTTGATCATTGTGCTAAGCCGTCATCAGTTTTAAGACTTAAAAAATGCTGCCAAAGTGTCGGACTTGAGCACATTGTCTTTATTTGTCAATGCACTTCTCACGACATCAATTAAATATAACTCTTAAATGCAGGATACGTACTAACGCCTCCTTGGTGTGCATTCCAGTCCAGCAGAGACGATTGGCTGTAAAGAAGTTTGAGGCTTGGCATTTGACCCTTTGAAGACAGCCAAGAGCCAAGTTGATTGCTACCATGTGAGCCAATCAAACATTGTTTTAAAAAAAGTCATGGATTTTTCTTCCCACCAGAAAGGGCAAGAAATTAACATATTTCAATATTAGGGAATTGTCGGATGCAAGAACACCAGAGATGTCTGGGGAAATATACCGGTCAGACTTGTAAAGCCTCACAATTCGCTCAGCAAACGTCACTATAAAAAGTTGTATCTTGCCAGCTTGGGTATAGTAGTCCATTAAAATATTCACCTGTAAAGTGCTGGATTATTGGATGTACATGTTTTTTTTTTGTAACCTTTTTTTGTCATTGTGCTTAGTGGTCAGCACAACAGTCAAATAAATGACGGTGGATTTGACACCACATAAAGGTTCACCACTCTTCAGGAGCAAAAACAGCTGGAAAGGCGGTTTCATCGCAGAAGGGATGTAAGCCCATTTGTACGAGATAGACTCGGTTCCTATGAAGGACAGCGTTGCCCTGATAGTCTGCCTAGGAACAGCCCACTAGAAGGCGCGTCCGTTTGTCAGTGTTGAGTAAAGCGCTGGATGTGCATGCGGGTGCCTACACACAATTACTTGGCCGTCAATTCAGTGTGTTTATCGGATTTAAATTCTGGTGTGTGTGTATGTGTGTGTGTTCATGTTTTGTTTTTTTTTGGCTTTATATCCAAATGTAGCGCTCTCATCCCTTACCGTCTGCGGTCCCTTTAAATCCAAATCCAGCAGACTGCCCTGCGTCCTCACAGTTGGCCTCCCTTACTGCAGGCGCTCAACCTCATCAACAGCTGCTTGCCATTTAGGACGCTTTACAAAGTTGTGTGTGTGTGTGTGCGTGTTTTTTTTTTCTTCTTCTTCTTCTCTCTCCATGGTCTTCGGATCCGGATTTTTTTTTATGAGCGACACAGACACGGGGATGTTCACATTATAGTTAGATCAGACCGTTGAAGCTTAAAATGTGGATTCTAGTTTTGAGTCTAAAAAAAAAAAAAGCCGAGGCGTTCTCCGTCCCAACATCTGGATTAACTATTTGGAGTCGGCGGCTCCGCAACAAAAACCAAATGGATGTCTAGCTCGGGTCCGGGGCAAAGAAAGACACGCTTGACTGTGGGATTCTACTTTTAATAACCCGGGTTTTGTTCATAGATTATGTATTCTTTACAATGGGTGCGAACAATGGAAAACAGTATGGAAGTGAGGGTAAGTCGCCAAAAAGATGGGTTTTTTTTCTTCTTCTTCTTCGTTTTTAAAAATGTCCTCTGACGGAACGATGGCAGACAGTCTCGTTTCTTCTCCTGATATTCGTACGCGAATAACGGAACTTGTGTCGCGCCTTTATATGTTAAAAAAGAGAAAAATAGCCTACAGCAAACCTAACGTACCTACGCAGATTCAATACTGAGGCTGCCTTTGGACGTTATAAAGTTTGTCCTCTTGAAGGCAGGAAGTCGGTGGGTTTTCCAAACTGGGACCAGAAACGTAATCCTAGTAATGGGACATGTCCATAGAACATCTCCCAACATGTTCCCTATAGGAGGTACTATTTTACACGTAGGCTTTACGTGGGCCTTTAAGCTGAGCTCTATACAGTGCCGGTGTTGTGTCGTGACAACTCTTGAATAAACGAGTCTGTAAATAAGAATAGACCAGTGAAGTTGAATAAAGCAACATTTAAAAATGTTGTATAGGCACCTTTTGACGTTTCTGTTGCTTCCAAACTAGGGGGAAAAAGTGCATCCCCAGCAGCCAATAACCGAAGGACTCTGTCATACTGTTTAAACAAGAAACAGACATTAGATCCATTTCCTCAAAGTCTTAATTCAAGTCTGGGTCAACACCAAAGCCATTTTCATCTTCAATTCTTCACCATTGCTCAGATGAGGGCAACCATTTTGTGCCAATTCCTTACTTTTATAGGCTTCTAGTCTGCTTAAAATGTGCACCGGACAGCAAGAGAACACCAAAAATCAATAGATCCATTAAAACTGCATTCTCAACCTGAGAGGTGTGATTTATTGAAGTGGCTTCGCTCTCCTACGCTGTTTTCCAACAAGAGCCTCCTCTTAACATGCGGTCTTAAAACATCTTTAACTTTGAGAACTCAATAACTGTTATCTTCTGATCCAATCAATATTTGGACTAGAACAATAAAACTCCCCGAGACATAAAACATGGGCCTATGATCGGGGAGGGGGGTATAATAAGTTACTGTTTTAGGACTGATCTCACCATGGAATTGTCTTATTTGGATGTAAAAACTCGAGACACTCTGTACATGAAGTAAACCAGACTTCCCCTTGGTTTTCTACCGAGTGGCTGTGAGTTTTACATGGATGACATCACATGTTTGACTCCCTGCATTCATGGCAACTTGGAACTAACTTGTGACAAATGACCCTCACGGCGAAGCATAAAGGCTGGGAAAAAATATGCAGTTGTTTCTCGATGATTCGCCTAGACGGGGTTGTTGCTGTCAATTCAAATGGCATGCGAGGGCAAGGCTGGTATGCAAGCATTCAGGAAAGCATTTGCCCCTTTTATGTCCTACTTTTCATCCCAAATGGGGAAGATACTATTTTGAGAAAAAGGAAAAAGAAAAAAAAAGCTTGCTCAAAACACCAAGTGCCACCATAGGCCACTATTCTTTTGTTGGTGTGGCATCGCCAAACATGACAAGGACACTGGAGCTCTAATCTTAACTGTGTTTTTGTGGCCAGTCAAGGATGGATTGTCTCATTTTTAGGTTGGAAACCTCCCACTCATGACTTGCTGTGGACAACTTCTCTAGTTTTTTGGTTTTGGCGGGGAGAGTTTTATATTCACAAACACTGATTAGACTGTACAGAACCAAATGGATCATGAATGTTTACACTGGCTAGTGATTTCCTTTTAATGTGTAACTCAAGGAAAAATGGGGCACCTCCAGAGGGTTGCAGGTTATTCGGCAGGGAAACCTTGGTGGTCTTCAAGGTGGATAAGGTACCATATAGGAGACCACAGTGGCAATGTAATCAAACTGGCTACTGAAACTTTCTTCAGGGAGAAAATGCTTGCCAGTAGTGAGTGGTATTAGCTCCTACCCGAACAATATGTTTAGTCTTGTGTCGGTGTGAAGTATGTGAAGTTGTGTTTCATGCCTCCACAAAATAAAATAATAGAGTAAGTACGGCACAGTCATTTTAATGGTCTCTAAGACCGGTATATTAGTTACCAAAACAAAATACTGCTGTCCATGACTCCACATCTGTTTCTAGGCCCGTCCCCTCAATTAATTGCACATTGGTTGCAAATATGCAGCAAATCTCCTCCAACACATTATGTAATCAAAAAAACAGCAGGCAGGAGCCTCTCTGAAAGTTGTTTGCCATAATAGACAACAAATACTTCGAAGGCGCCTTCCACTGATCCGCCCATGTTAACTCCAGCACCCTTTTAAGACTTTCTTAATTGAAGGCGAGGAATCAACGAAACACTGGAATCCCCCCCCCCCCACCAGTTTTTTAGACAGTGCTTGTGACCTAACCATTGTGAAGACTTGGTTCTTCGTGTTTTGACTCAGCTGGCATGTTGAGGGAAGAGCGTTCTCTCAAGTGCACATCTGCAAACTCCTCAACCAAGAAAATCTGATTCATTTTTGAAGACTGTGGTGGAGGACACGGCAGATGTGCTGGCTCAGCCACCATATGTCAATTATACATTTACCACGCGAGCTGTATTATCTTAAAAGTCCCATGGAATGGAAAAAAAATTCATTCTTGATACATATTTTGTCTGCACTTAATTTATATCTATTTAACACTATGATCTGGAAATTCACTAAAAACATTGCTTTATTTGGGGTTTTATAAGTATAATTTTCGTCTTCCTGACGAATACAATACTTTTTTAGCTACATCATCCTGCACATGCAGGCGTACACTTAAAAAAAACAGTCCAGTAAATGAATTAACAAGGCTGAAAAGGTCCTCTACCAACAAATTGAAATCAGACATAGCCAACAGCGTACGGATGTCCATATTCTTTGACAAACGTATGTAAAATCAAATCCCCTCCCTTCAAAAATAAATAAATAAATAAATAAAATCCTACCCGGCTCCTCCGTCTCGTTTGGCTGTACATCGGATCGTTTCATTGGGACCTTCACACTTTATGTGTGCCAGCATGGGTGAGGAGCACACCCAGGTGTTAGGACGAGTTTAACCTTAAAATTTGTCAGACTTGTAAAACTTGGATTGGTGTAGTCATTATGCATGCTGGATCGCTTTTGTTTTCCCCCCTCTCTCCCTCCAAAGCCTTCCTATTTACGCCTTTTTCTTTTTTTAGCTACCGTCTAGTCTTGTTTAGATGGCGGCACTTGACGTGTGGGCGTGGCTGTTTGTGATACCTCTCAGCCTGCCGCGCCGGGCGAAGGGCACGTACGTAGTCTCGGCAAAACCACAAAGCCGCATTTATGATCTGACAGAGGAATGAGGTGCAATAAACAACTAGTCCACAGGCAGTTTGCTGTCCGCATACTGTAGCAGCTAAGCCTACGATGCTCTCAAACGGAGGAAAAGGGCACACAGTGAGAGACTCCTCGCAGAAGTCGTCAGTCTCATACCTTTAGATGGCGGACAGGCATCACTGCTATAGTGAGGACTGGCCCAGGAGTATGGTGCTGATGACGCATGTAACAGTAACCACGCATTAAGTAGGCCTTGTTCAGACTGCAGGCAAATCGGATTTGTTTCTCAAGTTAGGATGTCCGCACTGTTATTTGCAAAGTGATCTGATCAGATTTGTGTGTCCAAACATCACCAACCTGTCTGCTGGGGTTGCTATGGTAACGATGTAGGCGTGAGTAACTACGTACACTGGATGATGCGGTTTGCCATGGAAGCATGAGAAACGGAGATTCGCCATCTCGCCCCTCAAGTCGCGGTGCAAAGCTCCTCCGTCGCACCAGACAAACTCGGCGACAAGAGGAGGCAGATATACGTTGAGATGTTCCGTGTTGCAGTCACGGGGGCGTGACTTTTTTTCGTACCCGTTTTCCGGGAACTCTGCCTCTGATTGGCTAGTACTCGTTGAGAGAGCGTTCACCTGGATTCCGGGAAGACCCGCCCCCTACTCTATCTCTGATTGGCTAACTCCACCCTAACCCTAACCTTAACCAACCTAATCAACGGAGGCAACGAGTACTAGCCAATCAGAGGCAGAGTTCCTGGAAAACGGGTACGGAAAAAAAACAAGCGTCCCGGGGGGCGCCACTTCCGTCACTTTGGATATGACGTCATCGTTTTGTGTCGCGTTGCGAGTGACGCGAAAGACAGTTTGAAATCCGATTCGGTAACCAGAGCGTCCGGAGTGAGACGCATCTGTAGAAATCCGATCGGGGGTCGCGTTTCAAAACCACTTCCTGTTCCTCATGGCCATTTTCAGACTGCAGGCAAATCGGATTCGTTTGCAACCGGCTGCTCGCCTGCTTTTCTCTGTCGGAAGCTAGTCTAAGGCTTTGTTCAGACTTGCAGGTTTATTGGATTTGTTTCTCCAATCGGGCCTCCAAGACAGACTGTTCACACTGTTATTTGCAAGCGGTCAGATCGGATTTGTGCGTCCGGATATGGCCAACCTATCTGCATGGGTTGCTGTGGTAACGACGTAGGCGCGAGTAACTATGTACCCTGGTGACGCGGTTTACCAACGTGGAAGCGTGAGAAATGGAGATCCATCACCTCGCCCTCCAAACAATCACGCTGTCAAGCCGCGGTGCAGAACTCCTCCGTCGCACCAGACAAACTCGGCGATGGAGGAGGGAGGCTGGTTTAAATACAGGGCAGTCATGGCGGCTCTGCAGCGAGAGGTGCACGGTGCGAGAGACCGTTTGAAATCCAGTTTGGGCTGCCCAGAGCGTTCGGGCTGAGACGCATCGGCAGAAATCCGAAATATGGTTTAGGTACGACTTGGAAAAACCACATTTCATGTGGTTTTTTTTTTTTTTTTTGCAGTTCAGAATTCGTAAAATCAGCCTGGATACTATCTGGATATGCCAAAAAGGCGGATTTTGGCTGGCAGTCTGAACAAGGCCAATGTGGTTTAGAGCCGAGTTGCAAAAAAATCACATTTCATGTGGGTTTTTTTTTTTTTTTTTTTTTTTTGCTGTCCAGACTTTGTAAAAATCAATCTGGATAGAATCTGGATATGCCAAAAAAACGGACTTGGGCTGGCAGTCTGAACAAGGCCTAAGAGTAATTACTCATATCTCACTTAGAAGTGCTTCCTTGCTGGTCGCCAATTGGCCAATGGGGACTTCTGGAAACTTTATTCCTCTTCCAGATATCAAGAAAGGGGCGCTTGCTCATCCAAATGACTTGTGCATGTGCCAAAGCTAACATTTAAACCCAAAATTGAAAAACATAAAAGTCGTGAAGAGAAAGAGGGGATTAAAGTTGATTCTTTTCAATACACTTCACACCTCCGTACTCCTAAAACATAGCCAAAGCGAGACTCTAATACTATCAGATGAAAACTGAAATACTGCTTTTCAAAGGCCCAAGAAAAAATGAACTTCAATTAACTTCTGCAAATGAATCTGTTCAAATTCAAAATTGTGAAACACAAAAGTAGCTACATACAGGAACATGATGTTTCTGCTGGTAAAATATGAGTCATCTCCATAAATCTTCTCATCCTATGTCCCCTTACAGTCTCCTTTTCTTGTCACCCCCCTTTACAGGTAAAGGCAGCTCAAGCATCTCTTCTGACATAAGTTCGAGTACGGATCACACACCAACCAAAGCTCCAAAGAATGTGGCTACCAGCGAAGGTAAGGCATCTGGTGCTCATTAACCAAACTCCCCTCCCTTTCCTTCCCTCCTCTTCTTCTCCCCGCTCCCCCTCTTCCCCCTCATCCACTCTCTGCGCTGCCTATTTTTGGAGAAACTTATGTGTTCCCGGGATAACCCCAAATTGAAAACAAACTCACGGCTCCCCATCAGAACCGAGAAGCCGAAGGCATTTTCTTCTGCCCTGTTTAGAAAGAAACACTGCTGGCTTCTCATTGTTGAAGAATGCAGCGGTAATACCAGGCATGCGAGCAAGAAAGGTGTGTCTCCGTGCGGGAGAAAAACAGTGAGAATGAAATTAAAAAAAAAAAAAGGGCAGAGAGAGAAACTCAGCTTTCACCTTGTAGTCAGACATTTTTTGGTTTTATGTTGCCCGTCTCCCACTCTCTGGCTCCCTCTCCGCTCTCCATCTTTCTGCCCAGGCAACCCTCCAAACTGGCAGACTTGATGCAGGCAACTGCTCCTCGCTTCGAGTTGTGTATGTGTTACCAATGTAAATTGTATGCTCGCTGTAATGGTTCAAAAATACTTTGCAGCTGACAGATGCCTTTTGAGGCCTCCTGTTGACAGCTGTGCTGAATGAGGATCTGCCAGTCAAACTGTACAACAGCCTGTCAATCAAATGAGCTGATTTCGCCACATAGACCAAAACACGATGCAAAAAAAAAAAACTGTTTTCTAGGTGTTCATACAATGCTTTGTGCAGCTCATCTGGTCATTCTAGTTGTCACTGCTCAGGCATCAACCGGATGTTATAACCTCAGTATCTTGCAAAAGGCTTCCTTCTCAGCATCTTGGAAAGGACTTCTCAGTAAACATTTTGTTAAAACTGGTTGATTTTACAATAAGTGTTCAGTAGCTTATGTAGGACAGCTGGAAGAGTGAGTAATGGATACACGGAACAGAAATCCTCCATCCAGGTTTGATGCAAGTCCACGCAGGATGCATGTATATAACTCAAGAGGCATCAGACAACCAATCAACGGTCTCTGAGTGCAACCTATATACACAAAATAAACATGGTATATAAAGCCTCCAGCTTACACTAAGGCTCTGAGTGATAGGTGAGATGGATGTCTTGCCAACTGTTTGACCCCTGATTTTGGTTGGTCACTCAATGCTTGGACAGTTTAAGAAACAGTAGTACACACATTTACACGCCAACTCACTCACACACACACATACACACTCACACACACACACACAGAGTCCTCATGCAAAGTCATCACCAGTCTTAAACTTGCTTTGAGTTTGATGGATGGGGTATTCTTGTGGTTTAGGGCTGCCCACAAGAAAACAAATACCAGACCCAGCCTGTACTTGGGGCTGTCAGTCAGCGCTAGATGTCAAGGTGTTTACTTAGAAAGAATAGAATGGAACGAGGAGAAGAATGCTTCGGGTGAAATCCTCCTTCAACTTCGGATATAATTTTGGTTTCATGCACCATTTTGTGTGCATTGGCATGCTTACTTTGTAGTATGAAGTGTCGTCTGTGTGCTGAAACCGACTTTTGTCAGTCACGCTTCGCATTTCCTGAGGTCATTATTACCTTCTGTTAGGGAGCTTTACAATCTCGCTCAACTCCAAATGAGTTTAATATCCTTCAAAGAGCTCAGAGTGGGGCATCCGGGGGGCGTTGCGGTCTATTCCGTTGTCTACCAACATGGGAATCGCCGGTTCGAATCCCCGTGTTACATCCGGCTTGGTCGAACATCCCTACAGACACAAGTGGCCATGTCTGCTGGTTGGAAGCCGGATGTGGGTATGTGTCCTGGTCGCCACACTAGCATCTCCTCTGGTCAGTCGGGGCGCCTGTTCGGGGGGGGGGGGGGGGCTAGCATGATCCTCCCATGCGCCACGTCCTCCTGGCGAAACTCCTCACTGTCAGGTGAAAAGAAGCGGCTGGCGACTCCGAATGTATCGGAGGAGGCGCGTGGTAGTCTGCAGCCCTCCCCGGACCGGCAGAGAGGGTGGAGCAGTGACCAGGATGACTCGGAAGAGTGGGGTAATTGGCCAAGTACAATTGGGAGAAAAAAAATCAAAGACCAAAAAAAGCTCAGAGTGTGAGTTGTAATTGTGTGTAGAAAAAGATTATTGACCATGTAGCCGGCAGCTAACAACCATGATATCCTGCTTTATGACTGAATGATCATTTGAACCTGCCCAGACCAGAGTGTTCAGCATCCATCCATCCATCTAGTGCTGTAGCTCGCCTGGCGCTGTAGGCCCTGTGGAAATGCTGATTCACTTCATCGAGCAGCTGCTGGAACCGGTGGCCAGGCTATTATGGGAAATTGATAATTGTCCCATATGTGTCTGCTTGGAGAACAACCTGTACAGATAGATATGTAGGGAGAGAATAGACCGTGGCTGGTGGCTACCCTACCGCAATTTCCCTCCTGTATTATGACCAAAATTGTTATTTTTTTTTCTCCCTGCTAAGTGGGAGTAATTACATGGTCTGGAACCACCACAGCCACAGTCAACCCCCCCCACCCCCCACCCCCTCCTTACACAGACTCACACACGCATGCAGACACGCATATACACACATACACACACAAATACATCCACTGAGCAGACATGGTCCTTGCCCACCCAGTCCCATGGCCCGCTAAACTAATCAGGAAGCAGTCTGGCCTGTATCCCCACCACACATCGGGAGCGTTTTCAGATTAGGGTGAAGGGTTTTGTAAAAAAATATTCCGCTCTTCGGGTCGATGGAGTCTTATCACTCTGACCAAAGAGAGGCCGATGGTCCGCGAGGCTGCAGTTTGATATGTAGGTTTAAAAGTAAGTCACTGTAGTATGCATGTCTGCATCAGCATGAATTTATTCACTCATTCATTATTCATTATCCAAACCACTTATCCTCACTCAGGGTCGTGTGGAATTGTTGTGGCCTAAATAAGTTTAAAAGTGATCTAAATCACAAGCAGATGCAAAAGTAGGCCATATTCACCCTTAATTCTTCTGCTTCTCATCGCAAAAGAAAAGAAAAAATCCAAAGTAGGAAGTTATGAAAGGTTGGCTACGTGTGTCTTTATATGTGGTTTGAAACAAAAGCACTGGGCAGGCAGTCACAGTCCTACAACGTCCCCGTCTCTTCCTCTGTTTTAATTTATTATTTAGCAGGGAGTGGTGGGCTGACCTAGTTGAGCTGCTCATTAGCTACAGACTGGAA